>NC_089589.1:107226673-107335759 GCF_019320115.1 Miscanthus floridulus | reverse complement strand
CCGGTCGTCCTGATCAGACGTGTCCGGTCATCCTGATCGTTAGAGCCACGATCAACTGATCGAATGCTGCCAGCGTCCGGTCACATGCCACTGGACGCGTCGGTCGCAATTTTGCCGCTCTGGAACCTCTCTGTACTCGATCGAACACTGCTGTCCTGCGTCCTATCGATTTGCCGTTCAGCGTCCATTCGTTGTTGCTACCGAGCCTCTTGATCGGAGCGTTCGGTCACTGTGCTACTAATGGGAACGGGGATCCTGATCTTTCGTCAGGTAGTGATAACTATCGTTGTGATGGAGAATCACACACCGATCCGGCTTCAGATCGAAAGATCGAACCCTACAATCTTAGCACCACAACTCCTCTGGTTATCAACCGAGACATGGATCCGGTTGACATTGCCAAGAAGGCTAATCCCTACCTGTGAAATGAAGAACACAAGCAAGAACAAGAAAGAAAGCAACCAAATTGCAGATGAATGATTAATCTCACGAAATTGGGGTCTCACAAACCGATGAACGGCGAAACTATTCTTGACGGATTAATCTAAGAAAAACCCAAAACCTAATGACAGCGGCGGCGTATGATTATAAAGGTCTTAGGGTCATCGCCTACCCTAGACACATCCCCTAATAGGCCCAAACACGATACATGGTCCAACGGACCAAAAGACGGTGTCGCAGCACCCTAGCAGATTCTGGATGCTGATTTGTTTCGACGATTCCCGTTGATTCTGAAGGCCTTTTGATGTGAGACCACTTGGATTAGCTTCCTTATCAAATTATCCTTCCAAGCATATGTGGATCATCGAAAACAGAGTCTAGATGCGTCCTAGGTGACCAGTTTAAGGCAGACTGGTCCTAGAGTCCGAGGCAGACTTGAAATCATGTTGGACCGGGCCTCCGGTTTCTGTTGAACGTCCTTGCTGGTCATCAACGCCTCCACCTCTTCCTCTAAGTCCCTCATGGCCCTCTCCAATGTTCCTAAGCAAGATAACATCATTAGGTAGTAGTCTATTCTCAAAAGTATGAAAAGGATCGCTTAAGAATGAGCTCACCTCTAAATTGAGTTAACGCATTCGAGCTCGGGTCATTGGACCTTGCATGACGGTTGGAGGATCAACGGGTATATCCGAAGGAGTGATGTCCTCATCATCCTCCCCCTCTTGAAACTGAGTCGTCCTTGACTCAAGCTCATCTTCTTCTCCCAAATAAGGCTTCAAATCTGCAATGTTAAAGGTGGGACCAACCCCGAACTCGGGTGGCAACTCAAGTTTGTAGGCATTATCATTTATTTTCTCAATTATCTTATAAGGACCAGCTGCTCTTGGCATTAATTTAGACTTACGCAGCTCAGGAAATCTATCTTTTCTCAAATGTAACCAAACCAAATCACCCAGTTCAAGTTTAATTTCTTTTCTACCTTTACTACCAGCAATTCTATACTTTTCATTCATTCTTTCAATATTTACTTTAGTTGTTTCGTGCAACTTACGAATGAATTCAGTATGCTCTCTAGCATTACTATGTGTTCTCTCAGTGGTAGGTAAAGGCAAAAGATCAATAGGAGCGCGAGGGTTAAAACCATACACTACCTGAAAAGGACTTACCTTAGTGGTGGAATGTTCCGCCCTGTTATATGCAAACTCCACATGCGGCAAACACTCTTCCCACATCATCAAATTGCGCTTCAAAATTGTTCTCAACATGGTGGACAATGTTTGATTCACTACCTCAGTTTGCCCATCAGTTTGGGGATGACATGTTGTAGAAAACAATAGTTTGGTCCCCAATTTATTCCACAAAGTGCACCAAAAATGACTCAAGAATTTTGCATCGTGATCTGAAACAATAGTAGAAGGCATACCATGCAAGCGAATGATTTCTTGAAAGAAAAGGTCAGCAATATGAACAGCATCGTCGCTCTTATGACAAGGAATAAAATGTGCCATCTTAGAAAAATGATCAACCGCCACAAAAATACTATCTCTCCCCCTCTTAGTCCTTGGCAAACCCAACACAAAATCCATAGATATATCAACCCAAGGAGTAGAAGGAACAGGAAGAGGCATATACAAACCATGTGGGTTCAACCGTGACTTAGCTTTTTGACATGTGGTACACCGAGCCATGTACCGTTCTACATCTCGCCTCATCCTAGGCCAAAAGAAATGTGTGGACAGCACCTCCTCTGTCTTCTTGGCTCCAAAATGTCCCATCAATCCACCTCCATGTGCCTCCTGCAACAACAAAAGACGAACGGAGCCAACTGGAATGCATAGATGGTTAGCTCTAAACAAAAACCCATCATTGATCATAAACTTATTCCATATACGCCTTTCTCTACAATTTAGCAACACGTCCTTAAAATCAAGATCAAGCGCATATTGTTCTTTTACTGATTCAAGCCCAAAAATCCAACAATCAAGTTGGGACAGCAATGTATATCATCTAGACAAAGCATCAGCAATCACATTATCCTTCCCTTTCTTGTGTTTGATAATATAAGGAAAAGATTCAATAAATTCAACCCATTTAGCATGCCTACGATTTAGATTATGTTGAGAGCGAAGATACTTAAGTGCTTCATGATCAGAATGAATAACAAATTCTTTAGGCCATAAATAATGACGCCACGTCTCTAAAGAACGGACAAGTGCATACAACTCCTTATCATACGTGGAATAATTAAGAACAGGACCATGCAATTTTTCACTAAAGTAAGCAATGGGTTTACCATCTTGCATCAAAACACCCCCAATGCCAACTCCACTAGCATCACATTCTAGCTCAACAGTCTTACCAAAATTTGGAAGTTGTAGCAATGGTGCGTGTGTGAGCTTGTCCTTCAAAGTGTCAAAGGACTCCTCATGTGCCTTTCCCCAATGAAACACCACCCCTTTTTTCATCAACTCATGCAACGGGGCAGCAATGATGCTGAAATCTTTGACGAAGCAGTGGTAGAATCCTGCAAGACCAAGAAAACTCCTCACCTATGTGACGGTTTGGGGAATCGACCAGCTCTTTATGGCTTTAATTTTCATCTCGTCCACCTCAATTCCCTGTGGAGTTGCAACATAGCCAAGAAAAGAAACTTGATCCGTGCAAAAGATGCACTTCTCAAGGTTACCAAATAAACGTGCATCACGTAAAGCATTAAAAACAGCACATAAGTGATCCATATGTTCATCAAAAGACTTGTTGTAAATCAATATATCATCAAAGTAAACTACCACAAAACAACCAATAAATGCTCTTAAAACCTCATTCATTAAGTGCATGAAAGTGCTAGGTGCATTTGTCAAACCAAAAGGCGTTACTAACCACTCATACAACCCGAATTTGGTTTTAAACGCAGTTTTCCATTCATCTCCAAGTTTCATTCTAATTTGATGGTAGCTACTTCGCAAGTCAATCTTGGTGAAAATTATAGAACCACACAACTCATCAAGCATGTCGTCTAGCATAGGAATAGGATGACGATACCGAATAGTAATATTATTGATGGCTCTACAATCAACACACATACGCCAAGTTCCATCTTTCTTAGGAACCAAAAGTACAGGAACGGCACAAGGACTAAGGCTTTCACGTACATACCCATGGTCCAAAAGGTCTTGGACTTGCCACTGAATTTCCTTAGTCTCCTCGGGATTGGTTCGATAGGCAGCACGGTTGGGTAAGGTTGCTCCCGGAATCAAATCGATTTGATGCTCTATCCCTCTCATAGGTGGCAGCCCCGGGGGTATCTCAGCTAGAAAAATGTCCTCATACTCCTGCAAAAGGTTAGTGACAACAGGAGGCACCGAGCTAACAATATCTCTTTGTTCTAAACGCATCAATTTCTTACGCAAGTCTCTATGATACGAAGGATGTACAAAACGATCATGCATAGCTACCTCATGTTCTTCCCATGAACCGGGTAAAGCATCCTGTGCAGCTAGCCCACTCCACCAAATAATGGCAAAATCCTTAAACTCACTAGTAGCTTGTCGAACTCTATGATGCTCAGGCACAAGGTGGTCGCTAAACTTTTGTTCTACTATCATCTCCTGATCAAGATATCCCTCAGCATCATAATGACCCAAAAAAGATGGTATTGTGAACTTAATCTTAGCATAAGGATCATCGGGCACACGGTGATTATTACCTTGATGGTGGTGGACACCACCCATACCTATCGTGTTGCGGCATAGATGTCATCGTAATCTTGTTTATCGGAAGGCTGATCGATCTATGTTCCCATTGGCATCATGCACCATGTCTTCTAGCAAGAGACCATCGGTGTTGCTACTAGAGATGTTGTTATTGCCAGCCAAAAAGATTTCCAACTCAGTAACATTGTCGGTTAGCGTGGAAATTCGTTTGTCTAATCTCTCCATGCTGTTGCCAATGTTGAGTTCAATGAGTGCGTCAGTGACGGCCTTCCTAACAGCCTCATTCATCCTTTTTTGGGCATCCTCTACAATAGCTTGTAGTTGCTCTTGGATGACACACTCGTTGAAACCCTTAGGATTATTATCTCTAGTCTGATCATCCCCTGCCATTGTAAACACAAAAACAGGAACAAACGGTGAAAGTTATCCCTACCAAATGACTACGTGATTGCAGTTGCAGTGGTGTTAATTTTCACAGCAAGTAGAAGTGTCTTACAAAGTTCTTACCAACACAAGTAGTAGGTGGTACAACCAGCGGCTGGTTCGTGATACCTGTGAGGCAGTGGTACCGAGATTGCAAGGCCCTTTTTCTGTACTGATATGAAGAGTTTGTGGAGCTTGGAAGGTACATAAAGAATAATATGTATATCTGGCACACAAGTCAGTAATAGAAAGTAATGTTGAATTATAGTCCAAAGTACTTATTCTCGTTGCTGGTCTAAAATGTTCCAAGTACCAGGTGTGTAACAAACAAGTATGGTGGATAGCAAGGTGACAGGGGTGTTAAAAACAAGTATGGTGGACGGCAACAGCAACACAAATAAGAAACCAGACAGCACACACTAACATAGCTCACTTTGGCCTTCTCTATGTGCTCCTCGAGATATTGTTCCTCTTTTGCCCCTCTCTTTTTCTATTTTTTTGGACTGTCATTGTTTTTTGGGAAATTTCGACTTTTTATTTTTATTTTTTTGATATTTTTCCTTCACTTAGGAGCACAAAACAAGTAACCACAGAAAATATGAGCATAAACAAGTGAAAGGCGTGGCCTGTGGAAATTTTAGAAGACGTGCTCAAAATCGATAAAAAGCTTGTGACCACGAAAAGAGGATCTTGTGATTAGTTTTTTACCAAATTAAAAATTTCCAACGCCGACAACGCGAGGGGTGGACAGATCCAAAAAAAAATTTAATCGATTTTGACATATGGAACGTTGAAATCGGAGTTCGTATACGAAAACTAGACCAATTTTAAGAATGGGCTCTGAATTTGAGGACAAAACGGGAATAATGTGCGCAAAATTGGTCACGAAAGCAAAAGATTTGATGGAAACAATGGGAGAAAAAACACGAACTAAACTCTAACATGACCTAACCAGCAACAAGACCTCGACCAGGACACAAACTCAACACGACAGACTCTGAAACAGAAATATGCAAACGCTATGGTGTGGAAGGTTCTAGTACAGGAAAAAAAGTATGGCACTAGGCTATGGGACGAATGTGAAATACTCCAAACTAAGGAATAAATATGAACCTGATGGTATACTTTAGCTCTGATTACCACTTAATGGGAATGGGGATCCCGATCTTTCGTTAGGTAGTGATAACTATCGTTGTGACGGAGAATGACACACCGATCCAGCTTCAGATCGAAAGATCGAACCCTGCAATCTTAGCACCACAACTCCTCTGGATATCAACCGAGACACGGATCTAGTTGACCTCGCTAAGAAGGCTAATTCCTACCTGCGCAATGAACAACACAAGCAAGAACAAGAAACAAAGCAACCAAATTGCAGATGAATGATTAATCTCACGAAATTGGGGTCTCACAAACCGATGAACGGTGAAACTGTTCTTGATAGATTAATCTAAGCAAAACTCAAAACCTAATGATGGTGACGGCATATGATTATAAAGGTCTTAGGGTCATCGTCTACCCTGGACACGCCCTCTAATGGGCCCAAACACGATACACGGTCCAACGGACCAAAAGACGGTGTCGCAGCACCCTGACAGATTCTGGACGCTGACTTGTTTCAATGATTCCTATTGATTCTGAAGGCCTTTTGACATGAGACCACTTGTATTAGCTTTCTTATCAAATTATCCTTCCAACCATATGTGGATCATCGAAAATAGAGTTCGGATGCGTCCTGGGTGACCAGTTTAAAGCAGACTGGTCCTGGAGGCCGAGGCAGACTCAAAATCATGTTGGACCAGGCCTCCAGTTTCTGTTGAACGTCATTGCTGGTCATCAATGCCTCCACCTCTTTCTCTAAGTCCCTCATAATCCTCTCCAATGTTCCTAAGCAAGATAACATCATTAGATAGTAGTCTATTCTCAAAAGTATGAAAAGGATCACTTAAGAACGAGCTCACCTCTAAATTGAGTTGACGCATTCGAGCTTGGGTCATTGAACCTTGCATGACGGTTGGAGGATCAGCGGGTACATCTGAAGGAGTGATGTCTTCATCAGCTACCAGCGTTTGGTCACCTCTGTAATCTCATTTCTTTGTGATCTTACGTCCGGCTTGGTTCCAATCTTTGTGCTTGGACTTTGCTTAATATCTTTGGTCTTCTCTTGTGCTTCTAAGGCATTGCTTATGGTGTTGATCATCGGATCATCACGTCACCTTCGTCTAAGCCACGTCTTGCACCCTATTGAACTACAAAACAATCACTTGCAAATTCATTAGTCCAATTTGGTTGTGTTGGTCATCAAACACCAAAATCCAAAATAAATGGGCCTAGGGTTCATTTTCCTTACAATCTCCCTATTTTTGGTGATTGATGACAACCCGACCAAAACAAGCAAATAATAAAAGTTTGCAATTTAAAATCTATCTACTTGCTCAAAATGCAGTGTAGATAGATTTTGGTATCACTTTGTAAGGAGTGATTTAAAATCATTTAAGGGGGAGATAATAAAAGTTGGAGATTTTGTCACATGAAGAAGTGACCAAATATGTCGATTGTGCATAGGTGGGCCAAGTGTGCTCTAGAATATATACGAGTCATTTGTAGGGGCGGCTCTAAAGACAGCCAGCCCTACAAATGCATTTGTAGGGGCGGTTTCTAATTCAACTGTCCCTACAAATATTTTCACATATTTTTAAATATTACTTCTGCATATTTTTTATAAATGTGTAAATGTATATATAAATGTATAAATATAATAAAAATAATTTGCTCTATTTTCCCGTACACATAAAAAATTACTTGCTTATATATATAGAGATATAATGATACATTTTATTTTGTAAAATAAAAATATATATTTTAAAATTTTAAAATTTGAATTTGTGAACTTCAAATTGAATTTTAAGACAAAAAATGATCTAAAATGAAAATATTGTAAAGATCAAAGTTGTAGAACTCATCAAGATGTACAACTTATATTTTGGTCATCTTTTCATTTGACTAAATTTTTCTTACAATCTCCCCCTTAAATGATTTCAACTATAAAAGTCATGAACATAAAAGTTGTTAAACTCATCACTATCTACAACTTTTATTTTGGTCACTTCTTCATGTGATAAAATGTTAGTAAACATTATTCACAAATTCACATATCACTCATAGTTTCATGAACTATATGAGAGACACATTGATTTGTAAACAATGTTTACTATCACCTTGTCAGATGAAAAAATAACCAAAATAAAAGTTGTAGATCTTGATGAGTTATACATCTTTAGTATTCATCACTTTTTTAGCTGAAATCATTTGGTGTTTCAAAATCTTGTTAGAACATGGTATTTTTTTTAAATTTAAAAATTTAAATTGCTCAAACTTTGTCAAACGAAAAGAATGACCAAATCAACACAGTAACTTGATAGGGCATGATTTTAAAAAATTTTAGGAAAAAAATCATCACATTTGGAGTTAGTATAAGCGAGAAAGACTAGTCACAAATTTTACCTAGAGATTAAAAAGAAAAATCACAACTGTTCATGATAATCAATAATGAACAAGTTTGATTTCTCTTTGATTGAAACTTATAACTAGTTTTTCTTCCTCATACTAACTACAAATGTGATGATTTTTTTCCTAAAATATTCTAAAATCATGCTCTATCATTTTAGTCTGGTCATCTATCTTTGTCACTCATTTTGGACAATTCAAATTTTGAATTTCAGAAAATAACAACTTCAAACCTAATTTTCAACCATTAAATGATTTTAGCTATAAAGGTGACGAATATAAAAGTTGTTGAACACATCACTATCTATAACTTTTATTTTGACCATCTTTTCATTTGACAAAATTTGAACAGTTCAAATTTTGAATTTCAATAAATGACAACTTCAAACAAGATTTTAAAACCTTAAACAATTTCAACTACCAAAGTTGTGAACATAAAAGTTGTTGAAATCATCACTATCTACAACTTTTATTTTAGTCACTTCTTTATTTGACAAAGTGTTAGTAAACATTATTCATAAATTCACATATCACTCATAGTTTCATGAACTATACGAGAGACATGTTGATTTGTGAACAATATTTACTATTACTTTGTCAGATAAAAAAATAACCAAAATAAAAGTTGTAGATCTTGATGAGTTATACATCTTTGGTATTCATCACTTTTTCAGCTGAAATCATTTGATGTTTCAAAATCTTGTTAGAACTTGTTATTTTTTAAATTTGAAAATTTGAATGGCTCAAGCTTTGTCAAACAAAAAGAATGACCAAATCTACACAGTAACTTGATATGGCATGATTTTAGAAAATTTTAGAAAAAAAATCATCACATTTGGAGTTAGTACAAGGGAGAAAGACTAGTTACAAATTTTACCCAGAGATTAAAAAGAAAAAATCACACTGTCCATGACGATCAATGATGAACCAGTGTGATTTGTAGGGACGGCTGGTGATTGAGCCGCCTCTATAAATCGCAACACCGGGGATGGCTGGTTAGTGAGCCGCCCCTACAAATCGATCCATTTGTAGGGGCGACTCATATCATCAGCCGCCCCTACTATGCTATTTTTAGGGGCGGCTGGTCTCGTGGGTCTCGAGCATGTCCACTATAGGGACGGTTCTATCACCAGCTGCCCCTAAAAAAATTGTCCCGTTGCTACAAACGTTTTTTTAGTAATGCATTTCTATGCACAGCGACTACGCCCTGCTCGTTTATGCTTATTTGGCTTATAAGCTATAACTGAAAGTACTGTTCTCTAATTTAGTATGAGATAAAAATATTATTCGTTGACTGAGCTACAAACGCATGTTCATTTGCATGCTCGCTGGGTGCTGGCTGTGCTGACCAGCAGGACGCACGTACACCAGTAACTAGGTACAGCTAGGATAGGACACTCTCGACCGGCTCACCAGACACATGCACGCTTGCCGTCGTCAGTTTGCATGCAGAGCCGCCGATGAGGAAGCCGGAGCACAAGACCATGTACCGCGGCATCCGGCGCCAGCCCTGGGGCAAGTGGCCGGCAGAGATCCAAGCGACAGACACAAATAACGACAGATGGCGCCTCTGACAACGCCGCTGCCACCGCCACCGGCTATGTCGCGGCCACCGTCGAAAACGCCGCCTCTGACAACGCCGCGCCCACCACACCGTCAGCAACGCAACTGCCGCCGCCGCCTCCAACAACACTGCAGCCACCGTCGACAGCTCCCAGAAACACGAAATTCAAATGAACCAGTGGCCACAACCAAGATGGGCCACAAAACAGAAGACAAAAGGCCGTTATTGTTTACGTGAGCCTGTACAACTAAAAAACCAAACAATGACACGAATCATAACAAGCATCTGGATCATACAAAAGTGGAAGGCAACAGCACCGGAAGATATTTAGAAACTCCGGTTTGTTTTCCGCGAGGGCGCAGTGGCGTCAATGGGGGCGCGGCGCGTGCAGGCGGCAGGCCTCTTCCTACAGGCCGGAGCGTGTGCCTCAGTGCTCAGGCGGCCGACAGCTTCAGGCCCAACTGGGGACCGGAAAATGCAAGGGTTAGGGATTGGGCCGTTGGGGAATGAATACATCTGCTCTGCTGGGCTTCTGCCGCATGCTGTGCTGGAGTTTTCATTTCTTGTTGGGCTATCAGGCCAACCCGCGGCCGCAGGGTAAAAATTCAGGCCCACGTCCAGAAAAGGGCCAGCTGCACTCACTCAACAGAGAGCGTTGAACTTGAACCGAGGCTCCAAAAACTTAATCGTAACAAAATGTCTGTCGCACACCTGTAGTGTTTTTATAGTTAGCGCACTAAGGACGAAAGTCGTGTCAGGCAGAGTTCTCAATTTCTGCCGCACATACGTAGTCCTGACTGAAGACAGACGCTCCACTGGCGCTTCCACGTGGTCGGACAATTTACATCAACTAATCACATTCGATAACACGAGATTTTAGTAGCAAATAAGCACTGAAATGAGTCCATCAAGATTCAAACAATTTCATGATTTTACAAAGAAAAAAACTAAAAGTTGCTTATATTTTTTTTTCTAGGTAAACAAATTTTTCTAAGATTAAACCAGATTTTTTTAGGTTTTTTAATTGCATTAGTTTTTCCCATGTACAGATATTTGGATAATTTTTTAAATCTTATTTCTATGATTTTTGGAGTTTTTTTAAATATTAATATACCTCCCTGAACTTTATGCTCAGTCTGATTTATCTCTTCTAACGTGGCGCCACATTAGTAAAACTACCATCAAAATCATCTAAGGTCCAAAAAAATGGTTTTAAAAATTGAGGGAAGCAAAAAAAAATGATTTTGTAGTTCAAGGAGGGAAATCAGACGATCGTGATAGATAAGGGTAAATTGAATTTTTTTTCCTCAGTCTAGCAAGAGGAAGGGGCAGCCCATTCTGACAGGCATAGTCGAGACCTTTTCTGTCTATTGGGTCCCACTTTGAACTATACTGTGATAACCACACGACGTGCCAACGACCGACGTACCTTAGTACATGCATCTTCGTCCTCTGTTGTGTGCCGCCGCTCACTCACGCACGCGCATCTCTATCCTTGGAGGAAGACGAGAGAAGCTTGCTAGGAGGAAGATGAGCATGCCCGACTTCTACATTGTGCGTGTGTGTGTTGGTGTGTGTCTGGATCTGAACATATTTTACAGCTGTACTTAAGATGAAAGACAAAAAAACAATATAATAACGCATACATTACGTAATTTAGTATGGATTTCGTATGCCAAAAGTAAAATTATGCATTCCAAACCTAAACACCGGTTGTGAACGAGAAAGTGTTTCTAAGATAAGTAAGTTGAAGTACATAGCCAATTTATAGGAGTATATATACTTTATTTTAGCCGAGGATCGACTCATTTTTAGCATTTATATAAATATAATATCTTTTCTTAAACGGCAAGAATCAGTCAACACAATAATAATTATATCCGAATACCCCGTATCGCATAAAATCGGTGTAAACCAACTAACATGTACAAACTTGGAAACTATCGATGGATGGGGTGAGAGGCGGGATTTTTTTGTGCTTAAGCCCCCCACCCATCGTCCTTTTCTTGTGCTTAAGTTCCCTCACTCTATCTATTAGATCAGCATGGTGGTCAAGTTTGTACATATTGATTAATTTACACATGAAATGTTGCCCGTAAAAACTGCACCTATCCCACCGATAAAGTCCGCATCTATCGCACACGTCGCAAGTCACGTCAAACGCGACGACTCCTCTCCCATTTCGACAACCATGGCCGCCGCCGCCACCGACGCCGCAACCGCAACCCGGGACGGGCAGACGGCCCTGGCGCTCCGCCTCGCCAAGCACCTGGCGCCCCCGGCTCCTGGCGCTGAGGACTCCGCCGCCGCAGCCATCGCCACCAACAAGAACGTCGCGTTCTCGCCGGTGTCCTTGCACGCGGCGCTGGCGCTGACGGCCGCGGGCGCGCACGGCGCCACGCTGGCGCAGCTGCTCGCCTTCCTCGGCGCGCCATCGGCCGAGGAGCTCGCCGACTTCGGCCGCCGCGTCGCGGACCGCGTCCTTGCCGACCGCTCCGGCGCCGGCGGGCCTCGCGTGCTCTTCGGCGGAGGCGTCTGGGTTGATGCCTCCCGCGGCGGGCTCACGGACGCGTTCCGCGACGTCGCCGCCGAGGCCTACAAGTCGGAGGCGAGAACCGTCAGCTTCACCGAGGAGGTTAGTGGGTTAGATTAGATGCTTTTTTCCCCATCGTTCCATGGCATGTGTTGCACAAAAATAAAAGTGTGAGAGGTACCTTTTCTGCTTCACTTTAAAACAGAATATATTTGTACTTCAATTCTCTTGCATTGGTACTTGTTAGATGATCAATATCTTTTTTTTTATAGGAGATGATCAATATCTAAACCTAGATAGATGTTGAATGCATTTAGATCAGATTGGGGCCTGATTTCTCATTCTATTAGGACGTACGGCGTAAAATGAAGAAAATTGCAAGCCATCGTTTACAAATATTCTTCCAATAGTTGTAATAAAAATTGCTAAATCAATGAGTTTTATAATTCACTCAACAAAGCAGGTAGTATATTTGTTAGCTTTCTGCAATCATTTTCAATTTCTCACTCTAAAAGGTAATTTTGCAATAAGAATCTTGCAATCATTTTCAATATCTAACTCTAAAAGGTAACTTTCCATTTAGGAATCTCCGACTACTTCTAAATCACCCGGTCACTTTTATATTTTCTTTCTCTTATTCATTTATATTGGGAATCATGTCCTTTCATTTCTTAGACATATCTTTCCACCTCGAGATCGTGTATTTTTCCGCGTGATTGGATCGGTTTTTCCAAATGTTTTATGATCCATCATGCAAGTTGTTCACTAATGACACTTACATGCATATATGGTACGACGTACGTGAAGCCCGAGGCCGCTGTGAAGATGATCAACTCATGGGTGAAGAAGGCGACGGACAACCTCATCGAGTCCATCATCTCCACCGGCGACATCAACGCCGACACCGACCTCGTGCTCGCCAACGCCGTCTACTTCAAGGGCGATTGGATGGAGCCGTTTCAACCCTGCGGCACGTCCACGTTCCACCTCCTCGATGGCCGCCACACCAAGGCAGAATTCATGTCCATGTCCTACTACACCCTGCGGCAAGTCGCCTGCATGGACGGCTTCAAGGTGCTCAAGATCCCCTATAAGGAGGCCAAGCCGGATGGTGGCTGTACCAAACCTGAGGATGAGCCGTCGGTGTGGCCACACGCCTCCAAAGCGAGTCGGTACTCCATGTTCGTCTTCCTCCCGGACACGCGTGACGGCATGGCGACCATGGTGGACGTGGTCACCGCGTCGCCAGCGTTCATGTACAGCATCTTGGCCCAGATGAAGTTGCGGTGGGTGAACCTGAAGCTGCCCAAGTTCAAGATAACATTCAACCGGGGGAACCTCAAGGAGACTCTCTGCCAGCTGGGTCTGACGCTGCCGTTCTCGCCGGAGGCCGCCGACCTACGGGGCATGTGCGACGGTGACGAAGGTGACGGCAAGACACGGCAGCAGGCACTGTTCCTGAGCAAGGTTGCGCACATGGCGGTGGTTAATGTGAACGAGAAGGGAACTGAGGCTGGAGCGGTGGCATTCAAACTACGTGGTGGGGGCGGACCGCCTGACATCGTCGAGTTCACCGCCGACCATCCATTCACCTTCTTCATCATGGAGGAGCGGTCTGGGGTGATTGTGTTCGTGGGACACGTTCTTGACCCTACCAAGTGACCGGCATCATCATCAACCAATAAAATAAATAAAACCTCATGCTACTCTGAATTCTGAAATATCATGAACTGTTTGCTGTTCAGTGATTGTTCAGCTGTTGATCGTGAAGTACTGTTATGTTCCTATCATTTTTGTGCTACCGTGGACTCGGTTCAGTGATTGCATAGGCTATCTATGTTTTAGTGATTGTACTTCTTATATCTCCATTTGGTCTCGCGTTGCCATTACTGCTGAAATTCAGATTCCCTCTGTAGTCTGCACATGAAAATGAACAATGTCATGATAACACTCTAGGTAAGACGCACACGCTGAATCATCATTCTATTTCAGAGGGGATGCCTTGCGGCAGTATGTGTTGGCCTTGCTGCTTGTAATGTAATGCCTTACACTTCCTGATCTCGCCTTTGCTGCTTGTATTGTGATGCAGACATCGTTCTCTTTCAGAGGGGATGCCTTGCAGGATGTGTTGTCAGCCTCGGTAGTACGTAGCTGACGGTCCTGATTTATCTTCATTGGCATTGGACAGCGTCTCGGGTCTGCTGTTGTTGCCCTGTCCTGTAAGGCCCTATTTAGTTCCTAAAAAATTTTCACTCTAAAGTGTCACATCGAATCTTGCGGCACATGCATGGAGTACTAAATGTAGACGAAAAAAAACTAATTGCACAGTTTGGTGAGAAATCGCGAGACGAAACTTTCGAACCTAATTAGTCTATAATTAGACACTAATTGCCAAATACAAACGAAAGTGCTACAGTAGCCACAGCCAAAAAATTTCGCGAACTAAACGCGCCCTAAATCAATGGTTTTTAATACTCATCCTTCATCTCTTCAGCCTTGCTGTCTGATTGCAGAGATTGCATAAGGAGTATATGCGTCGTTCTGAAGAGGTCACTAGCAGGGTCAGAGTCGTATGTTAATGCTTATATAAGCACACCTGGTGGAGGAGGTCAATGCGGATTGCTGATCAAAGATGGCTAGCTAGTCATTTAGGGCTTGTTTGGTTCCAAATAAGTCACCTACTTATAAGTTAAAAAGTAAAATAAGTGACTTATTTTGTCAAACACTACCAACTTATAAGTCACCCCTGCTTATAAGTTTTAAGTTGGTTCACCCCTGTTTAAAACTTATAAGTCATCCTTTTTCGCGTGGGGCCCACACCTTTAATAAGCTTATAAGTCATCTACAACCAAACAGACATGACTTATAAGTCACTGGTTTTCAGTTACCTGACTTAATAAGTCACCTGACTTATGGAAACCAAACAGACTATTATTTTCCTCATATGTTAGCACCACTGTCTCCTCAAGATATAGCCAAGCATCCCTAGTTGTGAAAATCAACCTGCACAAAAAACTTTTAATTGCAATACTATAAGAAGTAAAAAAAAACACATACTTATCATAATTAATTCCTTCTGTCAAATTCTTAATGATATCATATATGGAATCAACAACATAATGCAGTTCTTCCTGCCAACTACAGTACTAGCAGTAGTTAATATTACAGAGAAAACAATTGACGTTGCATATATTGTTTAAAAAAATCAGTTCGTGTCCATGGCTATCGTTGCTTATAGGCACGCACAACTCGAGACTTTGCTTTGGCGACGTCGTTCTCGGCGAACCAGCGGTGTTTGAGAGCGTCAGCGGCGGTGGGCCTCTCCGAGGCATCGAAGGCCAGCAGGCCAGCAAGCAGCTCACGGCCGGCGAGCGACACCTCCTCCAGCACGCCGTCGAATGCATCGGCCCCAAAGTTGACGATCTCGTCTCTCAGGTCGACCGTCTCATCGAGCAAGTCCTCCTGGGCATCCGCCGTGAACAGGGGCTCGCCGGCGAGGAGCTCGGCCATGACGCACCCGAGCGCCCAGACGTCCTCCGCCGGGCAGTAGCAACGGAGGCCGTTCAGCTGGTGCGGCGAGCAGTACCGCAGCGCGCCCAAGGGCGGGTGCGGCTCCCCGAGGAACCTCTCCGCGGGCGTGATCGCGCACCGGAACCCGCAGACCTTGAGCACGCCGCCGGCGCCGACGACGATGTTGTCCGGGTTGATGTCGCGGTGGGTGACCCCGGCGCCGTGCATCTTCTCGGCCGCGCCCAGGAGCTGCCTCATGAGCGCCCGCGTCTCGGCCTCGGAGAACGGCCGCGTGAGCCGGCTACGGAGCGTGCTGGCACCGCCGCAGCCGCTGCCGAGGAGCTGCTCCGTGACGATGAACAGGTCCCCGGTCTTGTCGTCCGCGGCCACGCCCCTGAGCTGCAGGGTGGAGGAGTGGCCGAGGCAGGCGTCCAGGCACCTGGCCTCGCGCACGACCGCGCAGAGGCTCGCCGCGCCGCCGTCGCCCTGGCTGGGGCGCACCCGCTTGACGGCGACCGTCTCGCCCGTGGACCGGTCCCGCGCCTCGGCGACGGCGGGGTCGGAGTCGGACGGCCCGAACTCCTCCAGCATCTCGTAGCGGTCGATGCTGTCGAAGTCGAACTCGTAGCTCACCTCCACCATGTCGTCGCCGATGTCGTCGTCGAACCTGAACTCGTAGTAGTACTCCTCCGACGGCATCTTGTAGTAGCGTCGTCGTCGTCTCTGCTTCTTGCCGGCCTTCTTCGCACGGCTGGGTGCCGGGCGCTTACGATGCACGATCACATCCAACGCCATGAGATGAGCGAACGACGAAGCCGGATGGATTGGACCGTCGGAGCCCTAGGCACGCCGGCCGAGAGATGATCGGTTTTGTTCCGGCCTGCGGTCTGCGGTGAGTCGAGATGGACTTGCTCTTGCTCTGGGTACGTACGTGTCGCGAGTCCGGTATATGGTGGAGACTTGCACGGGGGGCAGGAGTTGCGGTTTGCACGTATACGCGTGATGCACTCGATCGGACTTGCGGCGGTTCCGATCCGGCGCTGATGTTGCGGTTCAAGCGTTCCGAGTTTCGATTTCCGATGGAATGGTTGCTGTTGGGCCGTTTCGTCTTTATTGGGCCGGAGACAATTGGGATATTAAGTTGTACGGAGTCTTTTTCTTTTGCCTTTCTTTTCTTTTTTTTATTTCCTTTCATTTTGTTTTCTTTCCTTTCTTCTATTATTTTTTATTTTTAATAACTTTCTATCTTTCTTCTATTTATTTATTTTTTACCGTAATTAATTAATTTTTTATTTTTATTTATGTTTTATTTTGTTTTCATTCGTTTCTTCTATTTCTATTTCATTTATCTTTTCTTTTATGTTTTCTATATGGATTTCATTATTTTTATTTCTTTTTATTTTAATCTATTTTTTTGTTTTCAGTTTTACTTTTTTATTTATTTCATGTATTCTACAAGTGCCGCATCATTAGCTTCTACGACACCTTCTGAAGAAAGCATAAGAGGAACTTGGCCGTGATATGGAACAAGATCGAGCTCACCAACACGACACTAGGCTCGCCGGACTCGAGTGGACATGGGTTCAGTGAGGTTGCATGCTTGCTCGCGTGGCCACAGCCGTGCACGAGCTAATCGGCTTGTAACGCTTAATTAATTAAAGAGATAGACCGAGAGGAATGAGAGAAGAAAAATGAACACCAGACTGATAGCTAATCATTCCTCCTCCGAACTATTCATGTTGTTCTTCTCTACCAATCCCTCTACTTACACCTGGTACCAGATTAGGTTGGATCCTTGCTACTCTTCATCCCAATTCAAACAATACCATCGATCAATCGGCAAACGAGCTTGGTCTACTGCTCTCGGATTCGTTCCTACGAGCTCCTGGGCATATCCTAAGTCCTCTAAATACAAGATCTCGTGGAGTGTGCACGCACGGGACTTTTTTTTATTTACTAGCAAACATGCCCGTGCGTTGCAACGAGACCCAATACGTAGTGAGTTGTATCACGGGTCATGAATTTGAGTCAAAAATTAAATTAACTTAGTGATAAAAATCCTTGTTTCTTAAGTAGTCTAAGATTAAAATGGTTATGATCTCTTATTTATTGTTTGTAAAAAAATCTGAGCATACTCGAAGCCAAGTAAAAAATAGTCATGACGAAAATTGAAATGTACTCTAGAAAATAGCCATGGGAAAAAATCAGAACATATTCGGAGCCAAGTGAAAAGCGTCTAAATGGACGTAAAGCAACACATACTCAGAGCAAGTAAAAACGGATAAACCAGAAAAAAAATGAAGAAAGAACATAAAAGAAACGAAACAAAGAAATTCTACCATTCTTTCCTCTTTATTAGATTTCTATTCTTATATTTTTGCATTTGGATTAAGATTCCTATTCCGATTACTCGGAGTTGGAGAGATCTAATTGAATTAATAAGATTTCTAGTTGTCCATATTAATATATTTTTCCAATTTGGATTAAAATTCCTATTCACCGGAAATTGGAGAGATCTAATTGGATTCCTGGTTATATAAAGAGAAGGGCTATAGGTGATTTTCCACATTCACAAAGTTAGTTGATGGATTACCGGACCAAAAAATAGGTGGAGAGAAATTTTACCTCTTTATTATTATATTAGTGAGGGAATAGATAGTTGTGCTAGAATTACATTACATTATTTTTTAAGGACGGAGAGAGTATTGTTTCCGTCCACTACTAGAGAACAGACTTTAGAACAATGTCTCAATTTAACATTAGCCTCGGCATTTTTTGCCCCCGAGACTAAAGGATCCTTTAGTCCCGGTTGGTAAGGTTCCTGCCCAACGGTCGTCCGCGGGGCAGGGATCTTTAGTCCCGGCTAGTATTACCAACCGAGACTAAAGCTTTTAGTCCCGGTTTGGGTGATGCTCCGGGAATAAAGATTAATCTTTAGTCTCGGTTTGGCCCCCTAACCGGGACTAATTATCTCGGCCTATAGACCAGCTCATTTCTTCCTCCCGAGCCTGAGCCATTCCATTCAAACTCACTGCCTCTGTTCTTCAGCTTGCTGTTGTTCTTGCTCTCTCCCCCTCCATTGGTGTTGCTCTTCGATTTTGGAGGTAACAAACTTAATCCTCTTATGTTTTATCAGTACCTTATCTCATTTTGCGATGTAGATGCATGTGTAACTTTATATGTTGGACTTTATTATGATTTTATATGTCATTTTTAGCTCAAAATCACATGATGATTTGCATATATGTTTGGATAAACAAAAGTTAAATTAGTTCATCAAAATCACGCCTCGCTCGTCCTCGCTGGAGCACGCGCCATCATCGTCCCCGGCGGCTTACGTGATCTTAGAATTAATTTTTTCATGAAATGAAAAACTTAGAAAATAGTTAGAAAATTATAGAAAATCCGTACTAGTTGAACTTGCGGACCGTGTTCAGCTCGGCGAGCATGTTCTCTGCCGAGCGGTAACGGACGTCAAGGAGGAGCTTTGATTTTACGAGGGAGAGCGGCAACGGTCGTGGAAGACCGTGTTCTCTTCCTCGTAGAATCAGAGCTCTTCCTTGGCCAAGTACGGTGCCGTCCGGTGGAGAAATGCTCGTCGAGATGATCACGTAAGCAAGGTCAACTAGTACGGATATTTATTTATTGAAACATGTTTTTGAGCTATAATTTGATGGATATTTGATAACTTCAGACCTACAAATGTCATCTACAAAGGGTCATGCAAAAAGACCATATGAAAGCAGTTCAAGAGTCAATAGCAGGATTTCTTCTAGAAAAAATGCTAAATCCCAACGGCGAGTTCTACTTTGATCCTAAGGAATAAATGATGTAAATTAAATGTTTATTGATATCGTTATTTTCGAGAACAAGATTATGAGAGTGTTGTATATATACATATATATCTATAATATATATAGTTTCATACTTTATTTGAATATAATAATGCTCGAGATGAGAATTAGATGTAATTATATGCGTGTGTGTATTTATATTAGCAGTGTAGAATACGTACATAAAAACATATTATATATTAAACAAATATGTGTAACTGAACTGAAAACAAATTAAACAAAAAAAAAAGAAAAAGAAAATGAACCTTTAGTCCCGGTTGGGGTTACCAACCGGGACTAAAGGGTGCGGCCACGTTTGCTCGGCTGGAGAGCCTTTAGTCCCGGTTGGTAACATGAACCGGGACTAAAGGTCCTTCCTTAGTCCCGGCTCGATGACCTGGGACTGAAGGTTCCACCTTTAGTCCCGGGATCGTTGTCCCGGCATAGTAACCGGGACTAAAGGCCGTTACCGCCCGGGACAACAAGTCCATCCTGTAGTAATGGTCCTAAACCGAATATTATCTATTAGGTTTGCCTAGCTCTTTAATATATAGCAGCAGGTCCTGATTTATCTTCATTGGACAGCGACGTCCTAAGAAGGATATTGTGTTGAGTTGGTCGGTCACTATCTGATGTTCCCGTCGCACGTACGGACATGATCCTAGAAACTCATCTCTTACCTAACCTAATCCATAGCAAATTAATTCTTTAAGTTATTACCACAACCTTCTCCAAAAAAAAAAAAAAAATCAGCCTAATCCAATTCAATCCACTGCACCACCAACTAGAACTGCCGGGTTCACTACAAGACATGGCGCTTGCGATATACAGTACGACCACTGTCAACGTCATGAGCCAAGACGAATCCATAGGCGAGTCCGAGTCCGAGCTATGGCGTCGTGGCCTCCACATGCGGAAGACATATACTAGGAATAATACTGGCTGAGCCAAATTCTTCAAGCAGGTGACACAGGTGTAGGGTAGCACAAGTGCAGAACTACAATCAGCAGGACATGTGAACTCAGTAATTAAGTATGCAGGGCAAACATTCTGGGACCGTCGCATGATCCGACATGACTTATCCCAGCAGAGATACCAATGCTGAGCGAGAAACAAAATGCATGGCGAATATGTACATGAAGGGAACGTGCGAAGCGAGAGTTGCAGTGCCTCCTAGACCAGACCAGGCCAGTGCCATAACTGTGCTGATGACATGATAAGATCCAGACTTGCCAGTATACACAAGACGACTTCGGTTATCCTCACATGCATTCTGAACTCTGAAGCGTTGAGAGTCTCAGTGCCTCCGTCAACAGTGTAACTAGATCTCCTGCTCGAAGCTGAAACCTGCACAACATGAACGTATAGGCACATTATTAAGCAGTTGGAACCCGGAATAACAAGGTTCTTCGATTGCTGGACAGGTGACCTACAGATTGCAACCTGATGCAACCAAGGCAAAGCTATATACAATTGTAGTTGTAACCTGATGCAACCATGCCAAAGCCATATAAACCTGTACTTTTTGAACTTTGTGATGCAAAACCAAATGCAGTATATATATACAGTTGCAAGGCTAGAAGTTGCCAGTTAAACTTCAGGAGATGGCTCGATGGTATTTTGATGGAACAATGGAAAATGATTCAGAGGATAATCAGTGGCGAAGGTTAAACCAAAAACGAGGGGCCAATTACAAAAGCTACTGCCGTGTTAACTATCAGAACTTCTCAGACCATGACTATAGATGCAGTCCTATAAAGCATTCATGACAATTATAAACTATTAAAGCTAATGCTGTCCTACAGGGGGGGGGGGGGGGGGGGGGGGGGGGGGGGGGGGGGGGGGGGGGGGATGGCCAAGTTTTGCCTCCATGAGCCTCTGCCTCTGACGATAATATGATACAAAGAAAGTGGCAAGGCAGTCCTACTTGTTGCTTTTGCGAATGTGATGAATCCAGCAATCATCTTTTGTTCCAAGTGTGGAGGGGCTAGAGAGAAATGGGGGCTAATTGTTTGTCTAATAGGTGCTAATAACACTCCAAATTATACTCATAAATGTTGGCTGTGGTTACGCATATGGCTTCCAAATGATAAGTCGATGCATGTTCTATTAAACTCAACTATTTGCTTACAATTTGGAAGTGTCGAAATAAAGCATGTTTCGATAAAAAAAAAGAAACAAACATCCTCTTGAAGTTGTTAGATGTATATATGTACTTTCTATTTTCCTTCTACTTGGAGGTGTTCTTTGCATATGTACAAACCTGTATACTTGCCCCTTTGGGGCTAGGAATAGAATCGGCTGGCCACTTATTCTAACATGGTATCAAGCTAGGGTTTCCATCCTTACCTGAGCGACGCCGGCGATTCCAGCGCAACCGGCCGACCCACGCTTCATGGCGCCGCCACTGCGCCAGCTCCGCGTCCGCGCCCCTCCTCCCTAACGCACGCCTCGCGCGGGCCCGCGCTGTTGTCCGCGCCGCGCCTGCCTCGTCCATGCTACCCCCGCGCCCCCATCGCGCGACCCCGCCTGAGCCGCCCGCGCGACCACCTGTGTCGCCCGAGCCCCACTCGCGCGGCACGTGCTCGCCCACCTCCAGGCCGCGAGCTCTCTCTGTTTCCTTCCCCTGTTTCCTTCTCTGCTCTTATTTCTCCAAAAAAAAACAGCTAGTTGCTTCCTTCCTTCAATGGAGTCCCCCGGGCGCACTGGTGGTCCTGGTGCTATTCCTGTCCCCCGCTGCCCTGTCTTCTTCAATGGCACCAATTGGGGAGATTTTGCTTTCCATATGGAGGTTCATATGGACGGACAGCTGTTGTGGGGCTACCTCAATGGAGGTTCATATGGACGGACAACTGCTGTGGGGCTACCTCACAGGGGAGCGGGTCTGTCCTTCGCGTCCCGTTCTCCCAACACCGCCCACGTACCCACCAGATGCCGTTGATGATGCCAAGAGTGCTTTGCTTGAGGCATTTGAGCTTGAGATGGAGAGCTACCAGTCTGATCTCGGTGTCTATGAGACTTGACTACGCGAGGAGAAATCTGCTAAGGCCATTTTACTTGCAAGCATGGAGGTTGATGTCGCCCGAGGTCTTGCCACTTCACACCTTATGAGGGACCACCTTCGTCGCAGTTATGAGATCCGTAACGAAGCGATGTACCTCGCTGTTGTTGAGGAGGCTCAGTTACTTCGTCAGCTTGATTCTACAGTTAACGACTTCCACCGTCAGATGACAACCGTCTGGCATCGTCTCGACGGTTTGTGTGCTGAGTTCTGCGGTGGTGGCACTTGTTGGTGCTGTGACTGCCACCGGGACCAGAGAGACACACTTCGCCTTCACGAGTTCCTCTCTCAGCTTCGTCCGGAGTTTGAGACTGTCCGGGTGCAGTTGCTGACTCGTCGTCCGCGCTAATCTCTCTCAGAGGCGATGCCTGAGCTGCGAGCCGAGGAGACCCGTCTTCGAGCTGGGGGTGTGAGTCGTGCTCCGCTGCAGCCCTCCGTCCTGGCGGACACACCTTCCTCGGTCTCCTCGCCTCTGTCCTAATCTCTAGTGGTGGCGGGGGCTCCTTCTGGTGTTCAGTGTGGCTATTGCAAGATTTATGGTCATGAGGAGTGTCGCAAGAAGCAGCGCGACAGACAGGGGCGTCGTGGCAGACACTTCTCTCAGGGCTCTGGTGGCTCTTCTACTCAGCAGGGCACTCGTTCAGTGTCTGCAGCGGAGCAGAAGGTTCCTGCCTTGTTTCGTTGCCTTACTACTACGGCTCAGGCCTCAGCTCACGGGACTACTGCTCAGGCGTCTAGTTCTGCTCCTCCTCCTCCAGGTATATCATCCCCGTGGTTCCATGACTCTGGTGCTTCTTTTCATATGACGCCCGACTCGACCAATTTGTCATCTGTGTCTTCTCCCGATCCACCTATTTTTGTTCAAACTGCAGATGGCATTTCGCTTTCCGTTGCTGGGAGAGGCATTCTTTCGACATCTTCCTTTGATGTTCCTACCGTTTCCCATGTTCCTAAACTCACCATGCAACTGTTGTCTATGAGTCAAATCACTGATCATGGCTGTCGCATAATTCTTGAATCTGATTCTTGTTGTGTTCAGAACCTTTGTACAGATCTTTTGGTGGGACTGGGCCTAGGCGTCGGGACTCAAAACGTCAATGGGAGCTTGATTGGTTGTGTCTTCCTTCATCCACCTTGGCTCACTTGGCTCCCAGTTCTCTAGCATCTGCGTCCGCTACTTCGCCTACCACTTCTTTTGCGCAGTGGCATCATCGTCTAGGCCCTCTCTGGTTCTAGATTGTCCAGTCTAGTTGGTAGTGGTGTCTTAGGTCCACACTGCTCTACATTGTTGAAAGGTTCTAATGGCTAGAGGGGGTGAATAGCCTATTGAAAATTTCTATAACAACACTTAACAAATATATTAGACAATTTAAACAGCGAAGCGAGTGTTGCGCTAGCCTACTAAAAGAGCAAGCCACCTACCACAATTCTAGTGTCTATGATCTCTAAGCACACAATGACTATGTCACTACACTAAGTTAGTGTGCTCTCGAAGACTAACTAAAGAGTCGCACTAACCACTAGACTCGACACAAACTTGCTCTCAAAACTAATTACACTAAAGAACGAAGCAACACTAGAAATATAAATGCAAGGTAGAGGATGTGATGATTATACCGCCGTGTAGAGGAATTGAGCCAATCACAATGATGGAGCCAATCAATCACAATGAATACCAAGAAATCCTCGGACAAGATGACATAAGATTTTTTACCGAGGTTCACTTGCTTGCCGGTAAACGAGTCCTCATTGTGGCGATTCACTCAATTGGAGGTTCACGCGCTAATTGGCATCACACACTAAACCCTCAATAGGGTACCGCACAACCAACACAAGATGAGGATCACACAAGCCATAAACAATCCACTAGAGTACCTTTTGGCTTTTCGCAGGAGAAAGGTCAAGAGCCCCTCACAATCACCACGATCGGAGCCGGAGACAATCACCAACCTTCACTCGACGATCCTCGCTGCACCAAGCCGTCTAGGTGACGGCAACCACCAAGAGTAACAAGCAAACCCCGCAGCGAAACACGAACACCAAGTGCCTCTAGATGCAATCACTCAAGCAATACACTTGGATTCACTCTCAATCTCACAAAGATAATCAATCTATGATGGAGATGAGTGTGAGGGCTTTGACTAAACTCACAAGGTAGCTATGTCAATACAAATGGCCAAGAGAGTGAGCTAGAGCCAGCCATGGGGCTTAAATAGGGAGCCCCCAACGAATAGAGCCGTTGGGCTCACAGAGCACCCCACAGCGCACCGACCGGACGCGTAAAGGTCGGGGCGACCGGACGCGTAAAGGTCGGGGCGACCGGACGCACGCCACCCAGCGTCTGGTCGCGCAAAGCGCGCCACGTGGCCCATTGGTTTAACCTCGTCCACATAATCTCAACGGCTAGTTAGCTTCGCGCCACGCGATAGTTACAACCGGACGCGCCGTCCAGAAGACCGGACGCGCCGGTGCCAAGTCAGCCTACGCGTGTGCCCGCGCCAACACGCCCTGACCGGACGCGCTGCTCCCCATGGCTTCCCAGCGTCAGGTCGTTTGCAGTAAGCATCCAGAGAGAAAAATCTACGACCGGACGCGTCCGTTCACAGGTGACCAGACGCAGCTCCGAGTCCGGTCCTCTCTGGCTCGCGAAGAAGCACACGTCAGCGTACGTCATCCCCTGACCGGACGCAGGCCCTGCGCGTCCGGTCACATTCACTATTTAGCGTCCGATCAAAGGACCAAGGGCGCCTTCACTGCGTGCCACTGACTGGATGCGACTGCTGAGTCCGGTCGCTGCTAGAGCAGCGTCCAGTCACCTCGAGACAGCCCCTTCTCAACTCCAACTTCGCCACCCTTGATCAAATGTGCCAACCACCAAGTGTACCACCTTGTGCACGTGTGTTTAGCAGATTTTCACAAACATTTTCAAGGATGTTAGCACTCTACTAGATCCTAAATGCATATGCAATAAGTTAGAGCATCTAGTGGCACTTTGATAACCGCATTTCGATACGAGTTTCACCCATCTTAATAGTACGGCTATCGATCCTAAATGTGATCACACTCGCTAATGTCTCGATCACCAAACCAAAAAGCTCCTATCAAGTTTCACCTTTGCCTTGAGCTTTTTGTTTTTCTCTTTCTTCTTTTCAAGCCGAGCACTTGATCACCATGGCCATCACCACCATCAACATGATCTTCATTTGCTCCACCACTTGACTTAGTGCTACCTATCTCATGATCACTTAGATAAACTAGGTTAGCACTTAGGGTTTCATCAATTCACCAAAACAAAACTAGAGCTTTCAATTGTATGGGTTGTAAACTTGGCAAACAGTTGCAGCTCCCTTATCCTTCTAGTGAGTCTAAGTCGCAGCGACCTTTTCATCTTGTTCACTCTGATGTTTGGGGTCCTGCCCCTTTTGTTTGAAAAGGGGGACAATCTTATTATGTTGTATTTGTTGATGACTATTCGAGATTTACCTAGATTTATCTGATGTCTTCTTGTGGTCAATTTCTTTCTATTTACTAGCAATTTGCCACTATGATCCGTACACAGTTCGACTCTCCTATTCGAGTTTTTTGTGTTGATTCTGCTAGTGAATACATCTCTACTGCTCATCGTTCCTATCTTGCTGAGCAGGGTACCCTTGCCCAGTTCTCGTGTCCCGGTGCTCATGCTCAAAATAGTGTTGCTGAGCGCAAGCATCGCCACATTCTTGAGACTACTCATGCTCTCCTGATCTCCTCTAAGCTTGCTCCTCATTTTTGGGCTGAGGCTATTTCTACGGCGATTTTTCTCATCAATCGCCAACCTTCTACTGCTCTTGAAGGTTGCACTCCCTATGAGCGTCTTTTTGGCACCCCACCTTCCTATAGCCATCTTCGTTGTTTTGGGTGTGTTAGCTATGTCCTTCTTCCACCTCGTGAGCGAACCAAACTCACTTCTCAATCTGTTGAGTGTGTTTTCCTTGGGTACAGTACGGAACATAAGGTTTATCGCTGCTATGACCCTATTGCTCGTCGGATAAGGATTTCTCGGGATGTCACCTTTGATGAGTCCTGGCCTTACTATCCTCGTTCCTCCTCTGGTCCTTCTAGTACTGCTGAGTCCCTCTCGTTCCTCGCTTTACCTGAGTTGTATCTTTCGTTGCCGTCTTCACCCTCTTCATCACCTTAGGTATCCATTTCTCCACCTTCGCCACCTCCTCTTACTTCACCTCCACCACCTCCTCCTACTTCTCCACCTTCGCCACCTCCTCCTACCTCTCCACCACCAAGTCTCTCCTTCCCCACCACAGTTGTGTCATGCGCGTGAGATCACTCACTACTACATGTGTCGTCCACGGCCTGCACCGCCACTTGACTCTTCTCGTCCGTCCTTGGACCTCCTCCTGCGTCTTCTCCTCGCTATGCCCTTCATGACCGCAGCACCTTTCGTCCTCCCGATCGCCTTGGCTTCACTGCTGTCGTTTTGGCTAAGCCTGCGACCTATAGGGAGGCTGTTGCTCACTAGGAGTGGCAGCATGCTATGGCTGAGGAGATTGCTGCCTTGGAGCGTACTGGCACCTGGGATCTTGTTCCTTTACCACCTCATGTCACTCCTATCACTTGCAAGTGGGTGTACAAGGTAAAGACCCGCTCGGATGGTTCTCTTGAGCGCTACAAGGCTCGTCTTGTGGCGCACAGCTTCCAACAGGAGCAAGGTCGTGACTATGAGGAGACCTCCGCTCCTGTCGCTCACATGACTACTGTTCGGACTCTTCTTCTAGTTGCTTCGGTTCGTCAGTGGTCGATATCTCAGTTGGATGTCAAGAACACCTTCCTTAATGGCGAGACCTCCGTGAGGAAGTCTATATACAGCCACCTCCAGGGTACTCCATTCCAGATGGGATGGTTTGTCGGTTGCATCGTTCTCTCTATGGTCTTAAGCAAGCTCCTCGTGCTTGGTTCAAGTGTTTCTCCTCTGTTGTCATCGATGTTGGCTTCCAATCTAGTGACCATGATCCTGCTCTCTTTGTTCACATTTCTCCTCGTGGTTGCACACTTCTTCTCTATGTCGATGACATGATCATCACAGGTGACGAATCTCAGTACATTGCCTATGTGAAGCAGCGTCTTAGTGAGACACGACACCCACGTCCTATGGAGCTTAGTGTTCACCTCCGACCAACTGACGGTGCACCACTTGCTGATCCCACTCGCTATCGTCAGCTTGTTAGGAGCCTTGTATGTCTTGGGATCACCCATCTTGATATTACTCTGTTCATATCTTGAGTCAGTTTGTCTCGGCTCCTACCCAGCTCCACTATGCTAACCTCCTTCGTGTTCTGCGATATCTTCATGGAACCATCTCCCGCCGCCTTTTCTTCCCTCGCTCTAGTTCTCTCCAGCTTCAGGCATACTCTGATGCGACCTGGGCAAGTGATCCCACTGATCACCACTCTCTCTTAGATTATTGTGTTTTCCTTTGCTCCTCCTTGATTGCCTGGAAAACCAAGAAGCAAACTGCAGTTTCCCGCTCGAGTGTTGAGGCTGAGCTGCGTGCTATGGCGACTGTGACTACAGAGGTGACATGGCTACGATGGCTTCTTGAGGATTTTGGTGTGCCTGCCACTGCACCCACTCCTCTCTCTTCGATCTGACAACACCGGTGCGATCAGTATTGCTCGGGATACGGTCAAGCATGAGCTCACCAAATACATTGGCATTGATGCTTCCAACATGAGTTCGCAGGTGCATGATCAGGTTGTGTCCCTCCACCACGTGCCTTCAGAGATTCAGCTAGCGGATTTCTTCACCAAGGCACAGACACGAGCCTATCATAGATTCTTGCTCTCCAAACACAATGTTGTTGATCCACCATGAGTTTGAGGGGGGGTGTTAGATGTATATATGTACTTTCTATTTTCCCTCTACTTGGAGGTGTTCTTTGCATATGTACAAACTTGTATACTTGCCCCTTTGGGGCCTGAAATAGAATCGGTTGGCCACTTATTCTAACATAAGTAACCACAAAAGCTTGTTTTTTTTATATATTTTGGGCAGGGTCGTTGAGGCCAGGTCTCAACGAGAAGTGGTTGATGGTCACAATGCCACAACACCCTCGCCTAAGAATCACTGCCACTGAAGAGCTGGCCGAAGAGGAGAAGGGTGGTGCTCATCTGGAGTTGATCTGATATTTGAAACTCACTCCGGAACTCTGATGCTGCACTCCGGAACTCTGATGTTTCAACTACTTATCTGCAACTCTTATGCTGACTACTCATCTGCAACTCTTATGTTGATACATGTTGTGTTTACTTTCGTTAGTGGGATATGTACACGCATAGGCTGTGTACTAAGCAGGTTGGTCACCGGAGGCAACTGATCCCAGCTTGTACCGCTTTCTTTTTGTCGCCTAACTCTCTGCCCGGCCTTTCAATCTACTTGATTTCTGTTGCTAATGGAAATGGAGTTTATCCTGGTTCGGAAAAAAAAAAACCATGGCAAAGCTGCTTGAAAAGCCTAAAGTTTTTTTTTCTCGAACGACACAGGAGAGCTGCGTGTCATTTCATCAAGAAGATAACAACGGAGGAGAGGCAGAGCCTGCTCCCCCAAGAACCAATTACAGGACTCTTAGCACCACACATTAAGAAATAAAAACAGACGACCACTGCCCAAGAAACACCTAAACAGCTAAAGGTAGCAACCTACTAAAAAGCTGTTGCAGAGCCTTAGCTCCAGCCTCCAGCCCAACACCACAACAAACACTCTTCAGAAACTACAGATAAAACTCTTTGAACACAGGGACTAGCACCCTCAAAGACACAAGCATTCCTATGCTTCCACAACTCCTAGGCAACCAGAATGATGAGTGAATTCAGTCCCTTTCTTATCTCTTTTGGAGCAGCCTTGATTGTTTTAATTTGCACCAGCAGGCAACCTAAAGGTTTCACGTCATATCTGATAGTAGTAGCTTTCCGAGTGTACCTTTTATACCAACCCATCCCAACTTATGAAGAGCCATTAAAGTGAAAGTTATGCAAGCAACCTGAGATAGTCTCAGGTGAAACCATCTAACTTTGACAGCATGGAATGGCCATAATACAACTTCGTTTCCTAATAGTTGAAGCAGCAGTTACTTGAGGCATGGATGTGTTTTAGTTGCAGTCACCTCATCTCTGGTGTCCATGAGTTACCTTGTGATGGTCTTGCTACTTTTGGTATTCTGGACTAGTATATTATTTTGAGTCTAATTAGAATTATTATATTTTGTCTCCAAAAAAAAAAAACTCGACCAGGGGGGTTAAGACTGCCCCCGCAGCATTACAAATAAGAAGGACCTTCTCACCCGGCCGAGAAAACCCCTGAACCCCCGCCCCCACCCTTACATGGTGGCTTACCGTCGCCCAAGTGAGAATTGGGCCGGTGCCCCCCCAGTGCTTTGGTTATGGGGACGGACGAGGGGATTTTTTTAACCTCGGCCTGAAATTCGCTCCCACGGGGAGTCGAACCCAGGACCTGAGGAGTGCCGCTAGGTCACCTAACCATTTGAGCTAGGCGCCCTTTGGCATGTTTTGTCTCCAATTTTGATCCTAAGCAAATAGATGGAATACTAGGCCCACATGTCATATCATAATATTTGAAAAAATTTAGAATGGCTACATTTAGAACACCATTTTTCTGCACTAATTTTGTCACAGCCCCAATTTTGAAAGGCGCAAGACATACATCATCTTTAAGCTCTGATTTTGGCAAAGTGCCACAACTTTGGCCATGGCCAATATTTGGAGCCTTTTCATTATATTTTATACATACAGAAACAGGGTCATACAAATATAGTAATTTATATAAATTGCCAACAGAAAACTTACTTCCAGAAGTCCAAGTGTCATCAAATCGGGCCCTAGTCAGTTTTGGAGGTCGTTGGATCTTGAATTTCTCAGGGGATAAACCATAGGAACCCAAAACATCCAAGACTTTGTGAACCCGCTCATCACCATCATCACATCTAACTTCAACATTAAGGTCCTTCAATACAAGGGATTGCTTCCTTAGATCATAACTTCCTCCTATTTCCACTAATCTCTCATGTATCTGTCAGAACATGTATACCAAGTTAGGCCATCATACATGTTTACTTTAAATAGACAGATTATTATCACAGAGAATTCATGCACCTCGGGAGGCTCAAACTGAATAATGAGCTTCTCTAGAACTGGTGAGTGCTGGAGAAAGCATATTAATGCACCAAGGTTATTAGTAATGCACCACTCATTGAGTAACAAAGTTTTTAACTTGCTAAATACAGGGCATCGCGTCAAATCCTTCCTGAAAATGAACTGCATAAAGGAAAATTCAGTATGAATAACTCAACATCTCAACTTGTGCAGTACAAGAAGCATGATGAGGGGATGCAACTGAAGTGAATAGGACCATTCAGTATGTATTTAACATTCAAAACTGACTAGGCGTCATGACATGATTTTGGCCACAGTTATCTACACAATACATATTTCCCAATGGCTATTCCAGGTTCCAACTAAGAAACAAATGCAAGGACAGAATGGAAGGCGAACAATGAAAAACAATTAAGTGCTAAGGGAAAACATACCGGTGCTGTTGCAGCTGTTAACTCCAGATTTGTACAGCTTGACAAACCATGAAGAAGAATGCAATTATTGTTTCCATAGTTGTCCTCATAGAACTGGCATCCCCAACATGACTCATCCCCGCAATCACCAATCTCATAACTATGTTTACAAAAATCATTGCAGTATCCAAGTCTGATAAATGCCTCCACTAGGTACGGCATGCTCACGAGCAATGGAGTCATTCCCATACAGTCAACTAACAGAAGGAGAATGAGATTCGAGGCATATATTTGGGTACGGGCATACCCAATGAAGTGACATTGTGCGATCATGAGACGCTTTAGTGACGGGGACATGATTCTATCACAGTAAATGCCACAATCAGTCATCTTCAGATGCTTTAGAGACACGCAACTTGAGAAATCCAGATCGTCCTGTGTCTTGACCCGGGTAAGCTGAAGTGCTGTCAGGTGCTCCGAGGTGATAAGTCCCTTGGGAAGCAGCCAGCGTTGATATTTATCGTGGCTGGTGACAGAGAGTTTGGCAACTGGGCATGATAAACTGTAGCGAATCCAAAGCTCCAAATACTGGACAGCCTCATCAAAATTGTCACCTCCATAGGAGCTGAATTCGGCCACATGGAGAGGTAACCGGTTGCGGAAGAACAGCAGGTCGTTGACGAACCTGTTCAGGGCACTCGCGCCACAGTACCCAGACATGGTGGCAGGGGTGATGCGGAGAGCAGGCACCTCCTTCCACAGGTTGCGCCAGCAGCGGGCAAGCACACACGTCCGCACTGCGTCCCTCGATGGAAGGAAGCAGTGGCGGATCCAAAGGGGGGGCTAGGGGGGCTCCAGCCCCCCCTAATGTCTTGATTTCAAGCCTAATCACTGTAGCAAAAGCTTGATTTCACCATTAAATCTTCATGTAAATCAACATCTCTATTGTTTTAGCCCCCCTTATCCCGCATCGTGCATCCGCCACTGGAAGGAAGGACAGAAGGTCCAGCAGCAGACCTTCTGGGAGTCCACTGAGTCGGTCTGTACTTCCATCCGCAGTCTTCCTCTTGCTCCTCGCGGCCTCACTCCCCTGAGACATTCCGTCGAACAGGTGGTGGCCGTCCGGTCTGGAACGTCAAATAAAACAAATCCTGAGGTGTCCCGGAGAGAGCGAGAGGGAGAGAGAGAGACAGACAATCAGACTTTACTCACCGCGTGACCGCCTCGCCGGTGTGCCTGCAGCTCGCGTCGCCGCCGCCGACGAAGTCGGGGGGAGACTGGAGAGGCAGCTGAGAGAGCGGACACCGAGTTGGTTGGTCCAATGGATGGGAAGTGCTGGTTCGTCTGTGATTAGAAAATTTATTGAAGATTCTCAAAAAAATATAGAAAAATATTCTAAAAAATAAAACCAATTGCATTTTTTTTTCTAAAAAACATGTTCTATTTTTTTCCTTAGTTAAGACTCTCTGAATTATATATCCTAAAATCTAAAACTGGATCAAATATGAAATAGAGGATGCATATCAAGACTAATCTTTGCAAACCGCAACGTGAATTGTGTACCCTATGCAAACTAAAAAAATGTTTTCTCGAGAGTAATATCTTACTTAACCACTGAGACATGCATGGAAAATTGCAAATAAAATATAATTAAAGCTCTGATTGCACATTAACAACATAAATCATGTGATTTAACTTTATAGGAACATTGTCTTTTTTTATGGGACTCATGTCGATGACATGTGCATTGGACCATAATCGGCGGCCAGTGTGGCGTGCGACTTGTACGGTAACATCAGGATGTTCAACTTCTCAGAGTCTTGAACCGATGTTTGCAACTCGGTTGACAACATCTGAATGATGCGACAGTTTCCTCGTTCATCGTTGCCATCGTAGTTGCACACGCACTAAAACACATGATCGAGGAGGAAGATAATTTGAATGGGCATGAGATGCCGTACTTTTTCTAAAATCACGTTCTATATTATGGTGCTTAGCTTAGAAATACATGAAAAATATGAAACTGGTTTCGTATTTTCTTGTGTTAAAACAATCTTTCTTTAAATTTTCTAATACTAAATCAGAGTTTAGTATTTTTAAATGCATATCTATTCTAGGAAAAAATATTTAGATATTTTTGAAAATTTATTTCTACAATTTTATGAAGTCTAATTAACATCCCTGAATCGTGTTCAAAGCAATTTTTGCTGACGTGCTGCCACACTATTTGTCTTATACGGTGTCGCGTTAACTCTAAGGAAGGTAAATTGGACTTTCATGACAAGTCAGACAATTTTGAGAGTTAAGGGAGTTTAAGCGCATCTTCAAGACCCACTCCCAATCTTGGTTCTTTGGGAAGATAAAAAAAACTCTCCAACAACTCACTATCTCAGCTCTCAATCTTTTCCGCACTTGGTATAATCGACTTAATTGCGATGATATACACGCTGAGTATCCATTGACCAATCCGAAGGTGGAAGAATGTGGGAAATAATAAGGAGTAGGATAGGGTTCCTGATGCAAATGTACAAGAGAGAAAGAAAATATAAAAATAGTTGGTTTGATTTAGATTACTAATGCAAAATTACCTTCTATCTTTTAGGTGCGGGATTTTAGAAATGGTTGAAGAAAGCCAACAAATATGTTGCTAACTTTTTTTAGTCACTTGGAAAACTATTAATTTACTAAGTGATTTTTTGGAACTATTAGAGATGCTCTAAAAATCTGTTTTTTCAATTCAGAAAGATAAATCAGACTAGCACAATAATTAAGAAAGGTTAGAACTATTGTTACGCGTTGAGCTGATGCTTTGGAGGCCCAACTATTTTGGGTGCCTTGGGCCGGTACTGACGTGGGATCGCCCATACGCATATGGCAGGGACGCCCTCGTCGACGCCTGGGTGCCTGTTCAAATCTGGTTGTCACTGTTGGCACAGGTTCGATGACGAGTGTAACCAGTATATATGAGGAAATAGAGATAGAGTTAAAAAAAATTGATAATTATGCGGTTCCTGTTGTCTTATCATGGGCCGATTCCTATAGTATTACATGTAATATTTTATGTTTTTACCTTTTGTACTATGTAGACCGTTAAAAAATATGGGTACTCAGGTCAAGTGTAAGACTGTCTCCAACAGTCCGGACCCATACACGGCACGCATTCGATGAATTGGGCAGCGTACAGAGAATGGGTGCGTGACCCAAAACTCCCCTCTTCCAACAGCCCACGCATATGGACATACTCCACGCTCCATGTCGCCCTCCCCGTTCTGCACGACCGACGACTCGCCGCGGGCGGTGGCCCTACCGCCGGAGGAACCGCCGGAAGCAGAGCATGTCCATCACCAAGCAACAAGCAAGAATTCCTACACCGAAGGCGGACGGCCAGCGCAGAGCACTGAGCACACGCTTCAATGGTGGAGGAGCAAGCAGCTGCTAGCTTGCTTGCTTTGCCCTCTGGCTCCCTTGCTTTCTCCCTTTGCTTGCTCTGTCTGTGCTGCCTTTGAGCGGGCCTCACTCACTCAACCCAAGGATTCGTCACTCTGTGATTTTGTTCTTCACTGTGTTCTTCGTTCCCGTTTCTTTCCCTTTCTTGATTCGTGCTCGATTTGAGTTTTGCTGTGAGATTTGTTTAGTCAGATTGATGCTTTGACGAGTGTTGAACAATCCTACCAAGTGGTTTGAATCAATTACACTCGTGCATCAAGATCCAAGCCGATCTTTACTTTGGGGGAAAAACTCGTTCTTGCTCGAATTTCTTCGATTTACAGAGTTACAGTTTAAATTGAGCAATGATCTCCTAGGAGTAGCCTTTTATCTTCATTGCGAATCACTGTGCAAAGTTTGGGAGCGATCCATGAAGATTTGAGTCGGATTTCATCGATTTTCTTGGCCGCTCCTTTTTTGTTCTTCGCGTGCGAGCTCTCTGTTCGTCGTGTGCTAGTTGATTTGGCTCCTAGCCGAGCACACCAGCAGCGCCCTTGCCGGCGGCGTGGCCCTACGGTCCGCCAGAGCGGCACCTGCGACCCCCTTCCTCAACTCCGGTGTGGCTCCGGTGCGGTGACCCCGAGGTGTTGCTCTCGTCGGACCGGGCTCCGGTCGTCCCCTTTCGGTGGGCCCGACGCCTGGGTGGAGACGTAGAAGGACGAAGAGGGGACGCATGTTTGTGTCGCGCGTCGATACCAACCCAAAATGCGTCGCTCGTTTGTCTAGTCTGTTGGAGGTTGTTTTGGCCGACAAAAACACTGTGAACAACCCATTTTTAGGTTTGGGTCACGTTGTTGGAGTCAGTCTAACCGGCCAAGGTGTCCAAATAGTCCTACAAAAGCCATCCAAGCTAATATTTAAATATTATTAGATATTTTAAAGGTTATAATATCAAGTTTTATAGTTAAGGAGTTTATGTAGTTAACCCTTTATATGTAAGGGGTTATTGGACTTTTTCATATCGCCACATTAGCGAAATCAGCTTCAAAACCGTCTTAAGAGGTTATTTAGATGATTTTCAGTAGTTTAAGAGTTAAAATTTTTGGTTTTATAAGTGGAGGTGTGAAGTAGACAACCACCGATTAAGACCACAATTTTTAACAACCTTAATCTGTTCCGTAATTGTTGCTCTAACACCCTAAAATTTGCCTTTTCTAAAATAAAGTTAAATTGGTTTAAATACTTGTTTTTGTGCTCATGAAATATAGGAAAAAGAATTTTTCACTATATTAAAATTCATCATAAGGAGTAGCAACATGGATGTGCATAATGCCAGTGCATTTGATTTATTGCAATGAGAGGTTGAATCCAAAATTCAAAGTAAATTCAAATCTCTTTTGAAAATGGTTTCGAAATGGCTTTGAAATAAAAGAAAAGAAAAGAAAATGAATTGGAAAATAAAAGAATTTAAAAGTTGTAAAATTTATTTTTGAAAGCCTACCAAAATTGTTCATTTTGATTTGAATTGCAAAGTGTATTTGAAAACATGTTTAAACTTGAGATGGTTCATATTGGAAATTGAAACGAGATTTAGAAAAATGGAAAAAAAATCTTCCCTCTCTCTCCCTTTGCCTCCTATAGCCCGGCTCCCTTCTCTCCCTCTCTATTGGCCCAGCAGCCACAGCCGGCCTGCTCTCTCTTCTCCTCTCCCTCACTTCCTTCTCCCCCGTGGGCCTATTGCTCCCGACCCAGTTCTCTTTTCCCCTTTCTCTCCTTCTGGCGCCGGCACAAGCGTTCTCTCTTCCCTCTCTCATCCCATTGCCAAGCCCGCAGTCATGGCCTAGCTCAGCCGCGTGGATGCCCGCGGCCCGCCTCCTCTCCCCCTCAGTCTATCTGACATCTTGGACCCACTCCCTCTCTCGCTGACCGATGGACCTGCCCTGTCGACACTATTTTCTTCCTCACGTAGCCACGCCGGACTCTGTCGTGGCCGTGTCCTTCTCCTTCCTGTTTCTTCCCGATGGCATGAGCCCTACGCCGCAAAGACTCATAAATACCATGCCCCTGCATCGCCCGCCCTCGCCTCACCCTAATTCGAGCCGCTATGCCGCCCTGTGCCCTAGCACCATCGTCGAGATCTCGCCGTGAAGAAGCTCTACGCTACCGTGATGATTAGTGTGGCAGAACCGCCCGAAATAGCACATTTACAGAGGTGCTCACCTTCCGTTAGACACTAAGCACCCTGAAAGCAAGCTACAGCGGGCGGTATCCATTGGGCACACCCCGAGGGAGAACCCGAAAGATCAACATTTTTCTCGAGGATCCAATAATGAGAGCGAGTTATAATACTTGTCCATTTCATACATCAGAAGTTCTTAAAAAGTACATTATTACATTACCAAATGTCAGAGTGCGGAATAATAAACAGCGGAATTAAGATAAACAACTAGTGGTAAAGAACGAGGATCCGGCTGTGCCCACCAGAAGAATCCTCCACATAAAGGTACTCCTCAAGTGTCACCTGCAATAGGGGTAAATAAACCCTGAGTACACAATGTACTCGCAAGACTTATCCGACTAGTGAGGATAGGTTCCCGACTCCAAGGAGTATGATAAACTTTATGGTTTGCTGGTTTTCTTTTTGCAGAAAGCAATGCTAATTGTGAGTCCTTATTTATGTTATTAATATCAGTCGTATTAAGTTATTATCTAGCCAGTCTATATGAGCACATGTTGTACTTTCAAGCAAGAGTTGAGCAATCAGTTCCATTTCTTCTTCTTTCAACTTTCAGTTCTTACTACGATGTTAGAGGTAAGACAAGTCGTACCGACTCGGTGGCAATTTGCGAACCAATGTGCCTAGATAGGTGCACCGAAAACACATGCCCCGCTTGTACCCTAGGCACAAGCAGGACTAACCCATCACCCTCCTGTCCTGGGTGTCCAGGTCCCCGTCCAAACTTGGACTCTAAGCCCCCACTCCTGAGTCCTAGACTCAGTGCAGTGCAAGGACCTCTACCATCTCCGCCTCTAATCAGTCGGTCCGGAAAGAGCCGGATCCACGACAAGAGACCAACTAGTCTTTCCTACGTCCATACCCAAGTATGCGCTTAGGACAATAGATCTGTGACTTGCCTCGCGTCTATTGCAACGACCGGTCCTTAACCGACCAAACAGGGAAAAAGTGTAACCAAGGTATGCCCCGTTAGCCGCAGGACATAACCTCTTATACCCACCAGTACCCAAACCATATCCCTGCCCGGTCACCATTTTTACTTTCCCCCATTTTATCATGAGTGATCATATTTATCACCTATTTGTGAGTAATGACAGGTTACCCATGCTACCGTCATCCTGAGCATAGCAGCTACTCAGCCTATACTAGTAGGACTCATGGGTGGATATATTTATGTGCATTGGACCATAATCGGCGCCCAGTGTGGCGTGCGACTTGGACGGTAGCATCCGGATGTTCAACTTCTCAGAGTCTTGAACCGATGTTTGCAACTCGGTTGACAACATCTGAATGATGCGACAGTTTCCTCGTTCATCGTTGTCATCGTAGTTGCACACGCACTAAAACACATGATCGAGGAGGAAGATAATTTGAATGGGCATGAGATGCCGTACTTTTTCTAAAATCACGTTCTATATTATGATGCTTAGCTTAGAAATACATGAAAAATATGAAACTAGTTTCGTATTTTCTTGTGTTAAAACAATCTTTCTTTAAATTTTCTAATACTAAATCACAGTTTAGTATTTTTAAATGCATATCTATTCTAGGAAAAATATTTAGATACTTTTTGAAAATCTATTTCTACAATTTTATGAAGTCTAATTAACATCCCCGAATCGTGTTCAAAGCAATTTTTGCTGACGTGCTGCCACATTATCTGTCTTATACGGTGTCGCGTTAACTCTAAGGTAAATTGGACTTTCATGACAAGTCAGACAATTTTGAGAGTTAAGGGAGTTTAAGAGCATCTTCAAGACCCACTCCCAATCTTGGTTCTTTGGGAAGATAAAAAAAACTCTCCAACAACTCACTATCTCAACTCTCAATCTTTTCCGCACTTGGTATAATCGACCTAATTGCGATGATATACACGCTGAGTATCCATTGACCAATCCGAAGGTGGAAGAATGTGGGAAATAATAAGGAGTAGGACAGGATTTCTGATGCAAATATACAAGAGAGAAAGAAAATATAAAAGTAGTTGGTTTGATTTAGATTACTAATGCAAAATTACCTTCTATCTTTTAAGAGCGGGATTTTAGAAATGGTTGAAGAAAGCCAACAAATATGTTGCTAACTTTTTTTAGTCACTTGGAAAACTATTAATTTACTAAGTGATTTTTTGGAACTATTAGAGATGCTCTAAAAATCTGTTTTTTTAATTCAGAAAGATAAATCAGACTAGCACAATAATTAAGAAAGGTTAGAACTATTGTTACGCGTTGAGCTGATGCTTTGGAGGCCCAACTATTTGGGTGCCTTGGGCCGGTACTGACGTGGGATCGCCCATACGCATGTGGCAGGGACGCCCTCGTCGACGCCTGGGTGCCTGTTCAAATCTGGTTGTCACTGTTGGCACAGGTTCGATGATGAGTGTAACCAGTATATATATGAGGAAATAGAGATAGAGTTTAAAAAAATTGCTAATTATGCGGTTCCTGTTGTCTTATCATGGGCCGATTCCTATAGTATTACATGTAATATTTTATTTTTTTTACCTTTTGTACCATGTAGACCGTTAAAAAATATGGGTACTCACGCCGGTGTAACCGGCCAAGGTGTCCAAATAGTCCTACAAAGCCATCCAAGCTAATATTTAAATATTATTAGATATTTTAAAGGCTACAATATCAGATTTTATAGTTGAGGAGTTTATGTAGTTAACCCTTTATATGTAAGGGGTTATTGGACTTTTTCATATCGCCACATTAGCGAAATCAGCTTCAAAACCGTCTTAAGAGGTTATTTAGATGATTTTTAGTATTTTAAGAGTTAAAAATTTTGGTTTTATAAGTGGAGGTGTGAAGTAGACAACCACCGATATAAGACTACAAATTTTAATTGATGTAACACCTTAAAATTTGCCTTTTCTAAAATAAAGTTAAATTGATTTAAATACTTGTTTTTGTGCTTATGAAATATAGGAAAAAGAATATTTTTCACTATATTAAAATTCATCATAAGGAGTAGCAACATGGATGTGCATACATGCCTGTACATTTGATTTATTGCAATGAGAGGTTGAATCCAAAATTCAAAGTGAATTCAAATCGCTTTTGAAAATGGTTTCGAAATGGCTTTGAAATAAAAGAAAAGAAAAGAAAAAATTGGAAAATAAAAGAATTTAAAAATTGTAAAATTTATTTTTTGAAAGCCTACCAAAATTGTTCATTTTGATTTGAATTGCAAAGTGTATTTGAAAACATGTTTAAACTTGAGATGGTTCATATTGGAAATTGAAACAAGATTTAGAAAAATAGAAAAAAATATTCCCTCTCAATCTGGCCTGAAGGCCTTTTTCCTCTCTCTCCCTTTGCCTCCTGCAGCCCGGCTCCCTTCTCTCCCTCTCTATTGGCCCAGCAGCCACAACCGGCCTGCTCTCTCCTCTCCTCTCCCTCACTTTCTTCTCCCGCATGGGCCTATTGCTCCCGGCCCAGATCTCATTTCCCATTTCTCTCCTTTTGGCGCCGGCACAAGCGTTCTCTCTTCCCTTTCTCGGCCCATTGCCAAGCCCGCAGTCGTGTCCCAGCTTAGCCGCGCGGACACCCACGGCCCGCCTCCTCTCCCCCTCTGTCTGTCTGACGTCCTGGACCCGCTCCCTCTCTCGCTGATCGGTGGACCCACCGTGTCGGCACAGTTTTCTTCCTCACGTAGCCATGCTGGACTCTGCCGTGGGCATGCCCTTCTCCTTCCTGTTTCTTCCCGGTGGCGTGAGCCCTACGCCGCAAAGACTCATAAATATCGCGCCCTTGCATTGCCCGCCCTCGCCTAACCCTAATTTGAGCCGCTATGCCGCCCTATGTCCTAGCGCCGCCGTCGAGATCTCACCGTGAAGAAGCTCTACGCCGCCGTGATGATTAGCTGCTCCTCCGTGCCGTAAGTGCCTCCCCGAGCTTCGCGCCGTGTTCACGAGCACGCCAAGCCCCTTATCTCTCTCTGTCTCGCTCTGTGTTGCCATACCCCGCGTCGCCGTCGCTCCGTCGCCACCATTGCTCGCCGCTAGCCGCCTCTGCCCGCGCTTAGCCACTGTAATTCTCCAAGTTTAGTTCGCTGTTTCCCTCTCCAGCTCCCAGTGCTAATCCCGAGCTTGATTAAGGTCCCTAGAGCTTTTCCCCAATTTCTCCGGCGAGAAATTGCCATCATCGGCGAATACGACGTCGTCCTGCTACTATTCCAGCTCGGCAGTACTCCCCCTCCCCTTCTCTATCTAATCCAAACCCTCCAATTCAGATCCAATGACCACCAGATGCCGATACCCCTTCGCCTATCCCCTTTTATAAAAGAGCCCCTCCCCTTCATTGAAATCAACCCGCCGTCCAACTATGTTCAACAGTATTTAAAAAGAGGTCCATCTTTCTTCTGTTTTTACCCCTGCCTTTTTATGAAATAATACCCACGGTCCTTGGGCAGATTTAAAATTGGATTTTATTTATTTTAAATTCAAAAATTAAGTTCCATCTATTTACAAAATTGCCACTATCTTCAATAGGCCATATCTTCTCCGTTTTAACTCCGATTTGACCCGTTTAAATTGAGTTAGATTCATAATGACATAATCTACGCATTAGTATCAATGTTTTCCATGTCAATAGCTCTGAAATTTTATGGTTTAACGCCTAACTTGAATAATGATTATGCAATTGGATTTTTCTAATTAAAAGTAACTTATGTTTTTCACCTTGGTCAATTATATGATTAGTTTTACCTTGTTTTCTGAATCAAGTATAATTTGACTTAACTCAATTAATGTATTTCTTTGAAGTATCTTATACATGTTTTATATAGCTAAAATAAATAAAGCCTATAGTTTCTTTTCGAAGCAAATCTATCGGTAGATGTATCTTTTTCACCGTAGCTCCGATTAGCGTGCTTTTCACGTCTGTGTGATTGTAGTAACATGTAGAACATCTTTAAAACCTTTTTACTTGTTTCATATGTGTGGTGTACTGTTCTAATTTAGTTCTATTGTTTACTTCGTGTATGATTACATGAATGCATGTGTGGCGCTTTATGATCATGTCTAATCGATGAGCTTTACGTGTTGATCAAGAAGGAGTTCCTTTAAAGGTTTAGACTAGAACAAGGATCTAAGTTTAAGGCAAGTATAGCATGGGATCTTCCTTGTTGACCTATACACCTTTAATCATCTAATTCATACTGCATGTGTCTACCTTGACTATCACTAAGGATTTCCTAGTACTTTGTTACTTCGTACCTTGTCACCTATGGGGTATTGTATTGGGTAGTATGATTCTAGTGCTCAACTAAAGCCATGATCTTGTAACTTGACTAATGAAATATGCAATAAACACTAAAAATGCTTTTTAGCAACATGGAATAAGGGGGCTAGAGCATTGGGCTATTTTTATGGTGCTCTAGATTCCTCTCCCTAAGAACTTATCTGTAAGCGAACATTCAGGACTTATAGTACAACTATAAGGGCTATATGGCTCTGGCTTTAGCTCAAAATGAGGACCTTTTCTAGCTTGTTTAGTGGTTACCTTTATTGGCGTAAGAATGGCTTGACGAATCGGGTATAGTGCGGCCTCTGTCTCCTTGTGTATAGGCTGCGCGTCATTGTACTATCGGGAAGAGGGGCTCTACATCTGTTTGCCGAGTGAATCTAATGACCCTAACTTGTTAGACGAACTTTTAAAAGGCTTCATAGTGAACTCTGCTGACCTTCCATGGTAGTGGGTCAAAAGGCTGATCACCTCGGGCGAAAGGGTAAATCACGACTCACAGTGAAAGTGTACAACCTCTGCAGAGTGTAAAACTAGTATATCAGTCGTGCCCTTACAGAATAGATGATGAACACTGATGATACTGATGATAAAGATGCTCACTAATGATTACTATTTATGCTATTCATTATTCATATTTACCTGATCATGTGTTTATGGGCTTATAATAACCTTGTCGCCACCCAATTGCTAAAATTGTGACTCATTAAAAGCTAATCGCAGTTAAACCAGTGTCAGCCTTTTGAGCCTCATGAACCCCATGTTATATTTGTTGAGTACGACATGTACTTACGCTTGCTTTACTTTTTAAATCTTTGAAAAAATCTCAGATGGGTACCAGATTGCTAGTTTGGAGGAGTTAGGCTTATGATCAACCAGTCATTTATCCCTGTGGATTGGAGTCTTCACCCGAAGATCGGAGTTGTCTTTCCGTTATTTGCTATCTAAGGTTATATTCTTTATACTAAGTATGTTATATATTGAGCATTGTCTTTCGATATTACCTTTATTTATAGCTATATGTGAGATTTGACTTCCTGGGCTCACATATAGTGTGTATCTGGTTTTGTTCTTAAAACCGGGTGCTACAGTTGCTGGTCAAAAACAAAACAAACTAGTGGACACGGCCTCGGAGTAAAGAGAGTCGGCGCTCAAGCCGCCATTTTCTTCTCTCTCACTCTCTTCTTTCTCTGTTCGTCTATTCCTTATCCCTCTTTCGTTCCTCGGTTCGAGGTCCATCATTCTCACCCTTCTTGCTTTTAGTTTGGAGCTATAAAACTTTCGTTGACGTTACACCACTTATGTCATGTCTTAGCCGCTTGAGCTTGTATTCGGACATGTTGCTCACATTTCATGTTTTTTAAACTCACAACAACTGCACACTAGAATTTATGAAGGTTAACTCTTGATTGTACCATATATTATGAGTCTAGGAATTTAGTTGATTTAGTGTTGGACAAGGCTAACTAGGTTCAACAAAAAAAATAGCCAACTTATTTCATTGGCATAAAGACGAATTGTATATTCCATTGCAACAGTATGTTTGGTAATACTAGAAAAATAGGGTTGTCAAACCGTCTAAAAATAACACTATATATTTTTATAATTTTATAGTAAAAGGTATCTAAAAATATATAAATATTATTAATGCTATTTTCTAGAAATAAACGTTACTAAAATTAATTTTCTAATGAGTTTTTTAGACGAATTAATTTCTAATGAGTTGACTCATCGACGACAAAGTGAGAATGTTTTAGACTTGAACACGCACAAGCCCACACCGCAGCCACGTCAAACGGCATCACTCCTCGTGACCTCGTTCGAATTTTTTATTTTTTAGCCCTTTTTTGAAATTTTTTTAAAAATATGCCCCTGGAGGTAAGATTTCAAAATCTGAAAACTTAGCTCGGTGCCATCGTTGCTGGTGTCGAGCTTACACTGCTCGATGCCACCGTTGTTGGTGCCGAGGTCTTGGGCTCAACGTAGACATGGTGCTGACTTAGCAGTCAGCTTAGCGACGTAGATCTTGGCGTCAAGCTTGGCGCCGTAGATCTTGGCGATGAGCTTGGCACCGTGGTCTCTGGCGTCAAGCCCTATATTACGTATGGGCACTCTCTTCCTTTCTCTCTTTCTCTCTCTCTCTAACGCTCCCCAAACCACCGCTGCCGCTCCACCGCCGCCTGCCCACCCGCGCCACCACGCCCGCGCGCGCCCATGAGGAGCACCGGCCGTCCTGCGCCCGCCGCGCACCGCCCCTCCCGGTCCGCGCCGCCTCGTCCGTCCCGGCTCGCAAGGTTCACCACGCGAATAGGCGATCCCTCCGATGACCCCAGCCACGACACGGCCCCAGCTCCTAGCGCGCCGTGCCCTCGCCGTCGATCCCGTCCTCCACGTCTGTGTCGCATCGTTGCATTGACTTGGACAGGTAAATTTTTTGAATATGCAATGTAGGTACTTAGTTAACTTGAATTGTAGTGCTACTTAGATTATTTGATAGTTTCTAGTAAATGACATGATGTAGGTAGTTGATTTAGTTAGTGAGATAGATATAGTTAGATAGCTAGTGACATAGGTACATAGATATAGTTATTAGATAGCTAGTTGATTTTGTTAGTGAGATAAATATAGTTAGGTACATAGACATAGTTATTTAGGGTGTAGTTGGTTAGTATCTATTAGAGAGGTACTATGTAACAGCTACTTGGGACTAAACGAACTGTATTTTAATTTTTGTTTGAACTATTAGATGGACAATCTAGTGAGCATATATCATGGAGGCACCGTGCAAAGAGATCACTATGGATATGTTGAGTTTGTTGAGATGCAAAGTGTGCCTGTGTTATTCAATGAGAAGCCATCGTTTAGTGAGTTGGTTGCAAGGGCTCGGGAGGAGCTACATTGCCATGGAGCTGATGATGATGATGGCATCGTAGTGGAGGGAGTACTTCACCTAGGTTCCCCTCCCAACATCCTTACGAAGATGATCCCAATTGGGTGTGCAGACCAGTGGGAGAACTATGTTAGATCGGCTATGAAGTGCCAGTTCTAAAGTTTGGACATGGTTGTGCATCGGGTGTTAGTTGATCCCATTCCTCATAGGTTTTCCCACCAATGGGTCAGCAGGCACACTTCGTCCCTCCTGTCCCGGAACCTGATATGGATGGGGAGGTTGCACCTACAGTTCCCGATGCTCAATCTGCCCCCAATATGCTAGTTGGAGATGCTTGTCAGACTCATGATGTTATGACAGATCCTCCTCATGAGATCCCTTTGACGCATAATCATCTAAGTAAGTGCCTTATCCGCATGGTTATTGGGAGCTTACCCCCTTCCTTACATCCATTTCTTTCATTCTTTTCTCATTTCTCTACTTATGTTGCAGGATACATTCCTAACAATGTGGATGTGCCCCCTGTTGCTATGCAAGTGCACTATGGAGATGGATTCCGTGGCTCCAATAGTGTTGAAATTATGAATGATTCAGAGCCATATGAGATGGCAAGGGCTCTTGATTCTGATGATGATCGCCCTATTAGAGAGCTGATAGAGAGTGATGTTGAGATGCTGAGGTGTATCTTTCCCAGCCACAGTGATCCAAGAGTTCACGAGTTCAGTGATCTTGCTCATTCCGATCAGGCGTGTGTAGAAGGATGTAATGTTGAGCTCCTAGAAGCTCCTGAGGCCGGTCCTAACATGGTAATTGAGAATGGGAGGGTATTCAAGGAACTCCCTACATTGAAGAGGTTGTTGCAAGCGTTTGCAGTGATACGAAAGAGACCTTACAAGGTCTTGCATTCATATGTGGAGTGCCGTTACACAGTTGTGTGTGACAAGGAACGCTGCCCATGGAGGATTTGTGCAAGGAAGCGAAAGGTCATCGGAAAGTGGAAGATCACAAAAGTTGTTGGGCCACACAATTATGCTGACCATGTGCTGACACTGAAGCATCGACAGTTGACATCTACCCTCATTGTCAAGTGGTTGATGGGAATATTGTAGGGAGAATCCAACATGAAGGTTAGAACAATTATCAGGACCGTTGAGGCATTGTGTGGAGGTTATGTGATAACTTATGGCAAAGCTTGGAGGGCTAAGCAGCGAGTGTGGAAGATGATATATGGGGACTAGGAGGATGGGTATGAGCAGCTGTCAGTACTTTTCAATGCAATCAAAGTGGTGAATCCAGGCATGCATTATGAGTACATCCCAAAACCAAATGTATGGAAGGATGGGAGGTAGATATTCTTCTGTGCTTTCTGGTGCTTCCCTTAGTGTGTCGAGGCCTTTAGGCACTGTTGTCCCGTCTTCTCCATTGATGGCATGTTCTTGATTGGCAAATACTAGGGCACACTTCCTATAGCCATATCATGTGACACGAACAACAAGTTGGTTCCTTTGGCATTTGCTTTGGTTGAGAAGGAGAACAATGACAGTTGGGGATGGTTCTTAAGGCTAGTCCGGATACATGTGGTTGGGCTGGCAGGGAGGTTGGCGTCATATCTAATAGGCACCAGGGCATACTTAATGTTGTGCAAGAGCAGATAGAGGGGTATGCACATTTGCACCATCGTTGGTGTACTCTTCACTTTGCTGAGAATCTACTCCGGAAGGATGGTGTGAAGGATAACTTTGATCTGTTCTAGGAGGCTGCTCGATAGCTTGAGGACAAGTACTTTCAAAAAAAGTTGGAGCAGGTCAAAACCTCATCAAATGCAGAAGGTAGGCAATGGCTCATAGGTTTGATGAGGGATTTGGACAAATGGATAAGAGCTCATGACGCTGGTGGATGGAGGTATGAGTTTCAGTGCAGCAACATGGTGGAGTCATTCAATAAGTTGCAATTGGGGATGCGTGGTATGCTCGTGAATGCAATCGTTCAATTCACCTTCTACAAGCTTGTTGCCTGGTTCAACGATAGACATGCCCATGCATTGAAGTTGCGGAGTGATGGAGAGATATGGGCTCCGAAACCAAAGGCACACCAAGAGAAGGCAAATGAAAGGGCTGGCACACATGAGGTTACATGCTTTGACCACGCTATAGGTACTTATCAGGTCGAGCATAGGGACAGTACAACGTCCGACGGCAAGGTCCGAGAGTCAAGGATGCATGTGGTTATCCTCCAAAATTTCACATGCACCTGTGGTAAACCAAGGCAGTACCGCTTTCTATGTTCCCATTTGGTGGCAGCAGCTAGGCATCACAACTATAATATCAAGAGCAGGATACCTCACGAGTTTAGTGTCGATACGCTTATGCACACATGGAGCCCCCACTTCGTGCCTTTCTAGGACCCTAGAGAGTGGCCTCAATATGATGGGCCAAAGTACATTACGGATCCAGCTTACCGTTGGAACAAGCGTGGATCAAGGAAGAGGACGAGGCACAGGATGGTTATGGATCAGATATCCAAAAGAACGAGGCATGGGAGAGGAACCCTATTTCTTACTGACCCCGAGCAGTACGAGTGCGGCAAGTGTGGTACACTTGGCCACAATTCATGCAGTTGCCATTGGCAGATTAGTGAGGTGCGACTATTGGTTGTTTTCATTATTTCATATTTGTCGTATTCATTTAATTAATTATGCATGTCTCGATTTATGTACGTAATTGTGTTAATTACTTGTATATTCCTAAGTTCATGTTTCATTGTATATTGAATTTCTAATTCATAGACTTTTTTGTTGGATGGCGCAATTCCACCTACTCGACCTGACGAATGAGGTGACCCACCAAGGACGTCTCATAGCGGCGGGGCAGGTAATAATCTATACGTTTTGTTTAAATTTTTATGAGCGTACATGTGTTCATGAAGTAACAGGAGTCTATGTTTTATTCTATGCAGGATCTTCCGCTCCTTCGTCCTAGAACGCATCTTATTTTTGTGATGTTTAACAAATAGGTTGACGTAGTCAGATCCATATCCCCTCTTCCGTGCAATTACTTGCCTCCCCTTCAGTTCATCCAAGAACTTAGCTTGACCCTCATAACATTCCCACCTGCATTTCCTAGTGCTCTGCTCAAACAAAAAATTATATCATATATGTCTTAGCAAAAGAAACAAAATATGATTTCATGTTTACCACAAAAATAATCAACCTCATCATAGTCAACCATATGGCCGCAATAATGGCCTATTCTAAGCTCTGAAGAGACAAGACCGTAGTTGGATTTAACACCACATTCGCACTTGACTGGAGGTGCTTTGTAAATTAACCTTTCTTTCTTATTTTCCTTTGCCTTTGGTGGCTCCGGCCATTGATTCTTAGGACCGTAGAGCCACTCTTTGAAACGACACTTCGCAAATCCATAACGCTACAAGAGAATACATTAGTACACGCACAAATATAGAGATAAACATTTAAACAGATACACTTTCCACTATCTTCGTGTTTGTTCGGACACACAAACTCCAACGTATTTTAAGGGTTTATCATAGCTCGATCTCCGCATTCGCACAGAGGAGGTTCCTCGAGTCATCTCACTGCGGCTAGGTGCTTCTCCTTAGCCGTCATTGGTGGGAGGTTAGGGGGGTGGAACCCACCGCTTAAAGTGTTCACGTGGATGTCTCCTTCTACACCAATCGTCGAAAAGGAGGTACCTAGGGTCAAACTTGTCTGCCCCGTCGATCCACTGAAAGAAAAAGCACCTCTCATGGTCCTACACAACAAGATTCCAACAAAATATTTGTAGCCTACTTACACAAATGAAGAAAAAAAGATAGTGGAAACAATTACTTACATTAAAATGACTGCATGTGTAGAAGCAACGCGCCGCTGTGTCTGGATGTCTCGATTGAAACACATCGGCCGGAAAACTACAGTCACAGTTAGGGACAGGAAAGTCAGGAGGGACGGGGGCATCTTTGCTAGACGCATCGGCGTATAATTCTCGAGGACGACCCCGTTTTCGCCAAAACTCCTCCCGATACATTTATTGCATTTAACAAAATGGTTGTAATTTAACAAACAAAAATTAAAACATCATAAATTAATGTCAATGAGAACCATAACTACAATACAACTAATTTCATTCTAAGAACCGAAAGCAATTAACATTAAACCCTAAACCTAGGGCTGTATAATATAAATATTAAAAATTGCATGAAACCCTAAGTCATGACGATTCTTAGGTTGAAAAATCCGACTAATATATACCGAATCGATGCGAAAAAAAACTAGGAGGGAAGCGAGGATACCTTGCTCTCGAAGATTCACGGATCAAATCAAAGTTTTCAAGGTCCAATATGCCGATTTGTGAGGTAGGGCGAAGTGGGAAGAGAAAAAAACACGAGAGGGAGGAGAAAGAAGAGGAAGAAGGATCGGACATGAAGGTTGGGGGCCGCGGTTAAAACACCACCTCGATGCCATAGATCATGGCGCCGAGCTCGGCGCCAGGATCTACGGCGCCAAGCTTGGCGCCAGGATCTATGGCGCCGAGCTACCTGCCAAGTCACCGCCACGTCTGCGTCGAGCCCAAGACCTCGGCGCCAGCAACGATGGCGCCGAGCAATGTAAGCTCGGTGCCAGCAACGATGGCGCCGAGCTAAGGGTCCAGATTTTAAAATCTTACCTCCAGAGGCATATTTATGAATTTTTTTTTAAAAAAGGGCTAAAAATAAAAAATTTGGTGACCTCGTCTCCCATTTCGACCACCATGGCCGCCGCCACAACTGCAGTCGCAGACGCAGCCCGAGACGGGCAGACGGCCCTCGCTCTCCGCCTCGCCAAGCACCTCGCGCCCCCGCCTCCCGCCGCCGCCGCCGCCGCCACCACCAACAACCACAACCACAACGTTGCGTTCTCGCCGGTGTCCGTGCACGTGGCGCTGGCGCTGGCGCTAACGGCCACGGGCGCGCGCGATGCCACACGGGTGCAGCTGCTCGCCTTCCTCGGCGCCCCGTCGGCCGAGGGGCTCGCCGACTTCCCTGCAAAAAGATATTTAATCGTTGTGACATTTGGATATCTGTGCTTCAACTCTCTTGCATTGTTAGATGATCAATATATAAACCAAGATGCTGAATGAATTTAGATCAGATTAGGCGCCTTATTTCCTATTCTATTAGGATTGGATGAGATGGAGAAAATTACATGCTGCCATCATTTACATACAAAATTCTTGTTATCAAACTTAATTTTTACATCACTAATCATAAATAGTAACAGTTTAACCCCCAGGCTTCATTTGTTCATTTTACTACCTTGCATTTGCGCACACATATATATTGTGATCCATCACGCACGTTCACTAATAGCACATTGCGTGGTAAGCGCAGCCCGAGGCCGCAGTGAAGATGATCAACTAGTGGGTGAAGAAGGCCACGGACAACCTCATCGACTCCATGATCTCCATCGACGACATCAACGCCGCCACCGACCACGTGCTCGCCAACGCCATCTACTTCAAAGGCGACTGGATGGAGCCATTTCAACTCCAGTTCACATCCCCGGGCACGTTCCACCGGCTCGACGGAGGCCACGTCGAGGTGGATTTCATGGAGAAATACCGGAGGATGGACGTTGCCTGCATGGACGGGTTCAAGGTCCTAAAGCTACCTTACAAGCTCGGCGCCGCACCACCGGCTCATGGCCAGCTCAAGTGCCGCCGTGGGCAGGTCGACACAAAGTCCAAGGACATGACCTCGACAGAGGTCAACGAGAGCACACGGTACTCCATGTTTGTCTTCCTCCCGGATACGCGTGACGGCAAGGCGACCATGGTGGACGTGGTCACCGCGGCGCCAGCGTTCATGTACAACATCTCGGCCCAGATGAAGTTGCGGGATGTGGACCTGAAGCTGCCCAAGTTCAAGATAACATTCAACTGGGGGAACCTCAAGGAGACTCTCTGCCAGCTGGGGCTGACGCTGCCGTTCTCGCCAGAGGCCGCCGACCTGCGGGGCATGTGCAACGGGGACGAAGGTGACGGCAAGTCACGGCGGACAACGTTCCTGAGCAAGGTTGCACACATGGCAGTGGCTAATGTGAACGAGAAGGGAACTGAGGCTGGAGCAGTGGCATTCCACGTGCGTGGTGGTAGCTGGCCACCGCCTGACCTCATCGAGTTCACCGCCGACCATCCATTCACCTTCATCATGGAGGAGCGGTCTGGGGTGATCGTGTTCGTAGGACACGTTCTTGACCCTACCAAGTGATACTCTGAATTCTGAAATGTCACTAACTGCTTCCTGGATCAGTTCGGCTGTTGCTCGTGAAGTACTGTTATGTTCTTATAATTACTGCTTCCTGAATCAGTTCGGCTGTTGCTCGTGAAGTACTGTTATGTTCTTATAATTACTGCTTCCTGAATCAGTTCGGCTGTTGCTCGTGAACTACTGTTATGTTCCTATAATTTTGGTGTTACTGTGGACTCGGTTCAGTGATTGCATAGGGTACTCAGGAATGGACGAAATGTTTTAGTGATTGCAACTGTACCTCCATTTGGTATTCTGTGTATCTTTTCGGAATATACGGCATGTTCGCTGGTTGGTTTCTGGGCTGATAAGCCCAGCTGGTGCTGGTTTGTTATAAGAGAAAAACACTATTGGCTGGTTGATAAGCTCTGACTGAAACCAACAAGCGAACATGCTGATAGTCTGGGTAAACATTTACCATAACAGTTCTAGAACTTAATTAAAAACAAAAAACCTGAGAAACACTCACATTTCAATTCCATGTGTTTTTGCAAACCAAACCATCTCTATGGACAGCACAGCCTTGTTAAACTGACTCAACAGCAACTCTTGAAAAGAAAATACAATGTCATTATAGACTAACTCTAATTTCATTCTAAAATATGACAGTTTCTGCACAATAAGCCAAGCTCAGTGGACAACAAAAGTATAGCAACCTGAATCTGGCCAAACCATGTTCACTAAGTGTCAGGACCGAATACTGGGGTACCCAAAGAGGAGGAGCTAATAACCATCAAACGTTGATGCTTCCGAACAGGCAAGAACGCAACTACACTTCTTGTCCATACGACTGAAGGTTGGCTGCGCCTCGCTCGGCCCTAAAGGGTTGGCTCCGCCTCGCCCAACCCCCGAGGGCAGGCTCTGCCTCGCCCGACGTCTGAGGGCTGACTCTGCCTCGCCTGACGACCGGGGATTGGCTCCGCCTCGCCCGACGGCTGAGGGCTGGCTCCTCCTCTACCAACGTCTGAGGGCAGGCTCCGCCTCGCCCGACGTCCGAAGGGCTAGCTCCACCTCGCCCGACGTCCGAGGGCTGGCTCCACCTCGCCCGATGTCTCGGGGCAAGCCCCGCCTCGCCCGACGTCTGAAGGCTGGCTCCACCTCACCCGACGTCTGAGGGCTGGCTCCGCCTCGCCCGACGTCCTGGGGCAAGCTCCGCCTCGCTAAACGTCTACACCCTGCTCCTTCATAATGACAAGCACAGGGTAAGACAGGACACTCAAGTCAACCGCAGTACCGAGGACCATACCCTGCACGCCTGCAGGAAAGTACCGTCAGGATATGACGGGACAGGCGCTTTAAGCCCTTCCAGGCATGACAGTGCCCGAACAGTGTTGTAGGCGCCAACTTTTATCTTACAGTGTTGTGGACGCCGCCATCAGCCCTCGGACGCAGATCTTGACACAAGCATACGACAACCACTACGATCTAGGAGGGAGCTCACCTCATCTATAGTAACGGACGTATGGTCACTTCCCCGTCTGCTCCCCGTAGGGTCGCGGCTCGGCACCCAATGGGCCTCCTGGATCAATCGGACAGCCTAGGCAAACGCCAAACAAACGGCTGCCGAAAGATAAGTACCCTTATTTACTCACTTTTACGTGTCAATTTTACTACCGAGCCTCCGACCTCAACAATGGTAGGGGCGCAGACATCGCTCGGGGGCTGTCGAGAGTGTCTACTCGTTTAAACATTCTCTTCACCCGACCCCTCCCTACGTTTAAAAACTGGAAGCACGGTGTGCGGGTGTAAACTTTGAGTAAAACTGTACGAACCGCTAGACCCTACGCCCCAGCGGCTACGACGTTTTTGTTTACCAGCGTAATCGAATTCTTTGTCCCCGCATCCCAAGCTTTAGCATCCACCTTCTCGAGAAGGGTTCAGAGGGGTCTGCCTATGGAATCTCCTTCAAGGAGAAGCTGTCAGGTCGCCCAAATCAATCGAGCACCTCGGATTGCTGTCGAGAGACAGAAACGAAAAATTGCGATGCTCGTACAAGTTACACCGGCCCTGTCATAAACGTCGGACCCCAACCCCGCACGGACATATCCGGTAAGAGCTTCCCGTCGCTCATGCCACCAAGGTAACATCACTGACCCCTGCTTTCATTTCTATTATATCGTGCATTCATCCCAAGTGTTGCATATGCAATCGCTGCATCTCAACGCTTCGTGTCGCGTCACGAAGCGATAGTCGCCTCATTCGATATGAGCGACAATTGACCTAGGTTCGAAGGCCGGCCCGCGAAGGGCTCGAGGCCACCTCGTGTCAAATAGAGTCAGGGGAGAAAACTAAGATGAGCCCAGTGGCCTTGCCTGACCCCGCTCAGAAGCGGACAATGACATCTTGACCTTTCTCGTTCGATTCTAACCTGGAGCCAAACCCACAGAATCTCCGTCGATGAGAGGCCAACGGGCCACCTGAGCCTATCGAACGGCCCGGGCATTTGTCGAGAGGCGGGTTAAGAAGTAGTGGAATACCACATGAGGGCTCTGCCAACCCCGTCAGCAGATGGCAGACCTGAATTCCACACGAACGTGCCCGTTAGCAAGCTCATTGAGCGCGACACTCGAGCCATCAAGGCAAGTGTCGTTAGCTCAGCCCCTCCGATTGCAGAAATCGAGGACGGGGTGACACGTGAAACACAACCCAACCCTATCAGACCCTAAGGGGCTCGAGGGCTCGAGCTGCCCGATCCTAGATCAAGAGACCAAGGTTCGAAGGCTGGCCCGCGAAGGGCCCAAGGCCACCTCGCGTCGAGCAAGAGCCAGGGGAGAAAACGCAGATGAGCCTCAGCGGACTTCGCCCAACCCGCATAGAGGAGGATAGGGTCATCTCAACCTTCTAGATCAATCCAGCCTCTAGCCGTGCCCATATAATCCCCATTGAGGGGAAATCTGTTGGAAGGCGGGTTAACGAGCAACGAAACGCCACCCGAGGGCTTTGCCGACCCTGTCGCAAGCAACGAGACCGAATTTCGTTCGAACATCCCCATTAGCGAGCTCATCAAGCGCGTCACTTGAGCCATCAAGGCAAGTGACGTCGCCTCAACCCCTCCGGTTGCAAAAACCTCGGATGGGGCGACAATCACAAAAATGAACCAACCCTTGACCGAATCCCCGCCTAGCGTGGGGGCTCGGGGAAGGTTGGACTTGCAAGGAGACCGAATGCACGGTCATAGAACGATAGCTAAAATCCTAAGGAAGGGGTACGTGTGAATACAAGAGCAGTTTCGCTATCCTCTCTTCGGTCTCCAGTGACATTGAACCCTAGCAACCACAAGGGGTCAGATCTCACTCGGGGGCTAGTAAAGGTATAAAACCCTCTTTTTTCAAAACAGTCGCTGCGCCGAACATCTTCCTCGCGTTAATGTTAGCGGTAAGGTTTGTGGGAACAAATAACCGAGTGTGCCTGGTAAGACTACAAAAAACCCATGCCCCAACGGCTATGGTGACTTTGCTCACCAGCATAATCGAAATTTCCCTCTTATACACCTCGGGCCCTACGGTCTTAACGAACAGAAGGGTCGGATTGCATAAGCACCTTTTTTCGAATGCAAAAAGAGAAAAAAGCAAGTTCAATCAAACGAAACAAAATTATGAATTTGTCCAAACGAAACGAAATTATGAATCTGTCTTTAGGATACAAAAGTGCCGACACTTGTCCACAGATTAATGATAATGTCTATCAGACCCATTCGACTAACTATCCCCTCCGAGGAGCACCATGTCTTTGATCCTATTCATCAGGTTCCGCGCAATAGGAGTCACATTCGTCTCGATCTCATCCAGCACGGAGGCCTCATAGCTAGGTGCGAAGCCGATGCTCATTGTCTCCAAGTCAATGCTCTCCGCATAATGAGATCGAGCAACAGCAAAGGCTTGGGTGATCCTGGTGTGAAAAGCATCCTCCTCGAGCTGGAGCACCCGCGCTGTGATGTCTATAACAAAGGCCGCAAGCGAGCTGGTTCCCTCCGGTCACGCCACCCTCAGGTCATCAAAGACCACCCCGACGGCAGCATGCAGGAGATCATGCTCATCGCTCTCCGCCTAGAGGATCCCCCGCATCTCAGATAGCTCCGTGGCCAGCCCAGCGAAAACGCTCTTGGCCTCCAGCCTTTGGGCTACTATGGTTACAAGATTGGCCCGGAGGGAGCTGACCTCCCAACATGCCTCGTTGCACTCTTGGACGGTTCGGTCGCACTCCTCAAGGGCCACGCTGTACTCCGAGCGGAGTCTTTCCACAGTCTAGCGCAGCTCGTCCCGCTCCTTGTGCAGCCGGGCTATCGCCTCAGTGTCTAGGCTCACCCTCTGCTACAGGTCCGTGGACCTCTCCTGCGCTCCCAGTTTGAGCTCCTGCTCCTTCTCCACCTCGGCCAGAAGGTTGAAGACCCACTGGCGGGCCTCGGCATCTTGCTGGAGCAGATCATCCCGCTCCTTCTACAATCTGGTGGCTTCCTCCTCATCCTGTTGTGCCCTCACCGATAGATCCTGGAACATCATATGGGCCTCCTCCGCATCTCGATGCGCCTCGACCTCTCGCTACCGGAGACTGGCTGCCTCCTCGGCCAAGGGAGTCAGCTCGGCCACCCACTGTTGTGCGGCAGCGAGCTGGGCGCTCACATCTCTGTGCTGCCGGGCCTCCTCGATAAGGCGGTCCCATTCCACCTTCTGCTCATGGAGGAACCGGGATTTCTCCCGGCTACAAGCGATAAGGGACTGAAAAGAGGATCAATGTCAAAAACACAAAAATACATGAAGAAAGAAGAAAGTGAGAGGGGAGATTAAGCAGATACCCAGCTAGTAGGAATGATGACGTCATGCAGGACACCCCTAGCCTAGTTCAGGACATCCACCATAGCCGAGATCCCTCCATTGAGACTCTCCCGCTCTATGCTCTCGGTAGCATCGTCGAGCGAGAAGAGAATCGACGTTGGGTCTTGAGGATCCATCCACTAGAGCAACGACTCACCCCACGTGGGCGAATGGCTGCCCCCCAACGTCAGGGCCAAGGGCGACCCCCTACTGGTCCTCTCCACCACCACCACGATACCCGGGGACCCTCCAGCCGTATCCCCCTCCGTTTGGCCCGCCTCAGGCGTCGTTGCCTAGGCCACCGATGGCAAGGATCTTGCTGCTCCCTCAGGCACCGTCGCGGCTACGTCCGTCTACGTCTGTGAAAGGATCAAGATGCCCAAAAGGGAGGGGGTGAATTGGGCTAATTCTAAATTTCTTTGCAATAATTAAATCCTATGGTTAGCTCAATTAACCCCTTGTGCCTAGAAAGTATTTCTAATTGTTCTACCGCACAAAAGACTTGCAACCTAAGTTCCAATCCTACTCTAGCATGGCAATTCTAAGAATGTAAAGACATGAATTGAATTGCTCAAGGTAAATGCTCAAAGTAAATAGAGAAGGAGGAACGCGGCAATGTTTTACCGAGGTATCGGAGAGTCGCCACTCCCCACTAGTACTCGTTGGAGCACCAGCGCAAGGGTGTAGCTCCCCCTTGATCCGCGCAAGGATCAAGTGCTCTCTACGGATTGATTCTTCGACACTCCATCGTGGTGAATCACCCACAACCGCTCACAACTTGAGTTGTGTCACCCACAAGCTCCGCCGGGTGATCACCAAACTCTCAATCACCACCAAGCCATCTAGGTGATGGCGATCACCAAGAGTAATAAGCACGAACTCTCACTTGACCACGACAAGCCTAATGAGAAGGTGGATGCACACTTTGTTACTCTTGATCTTCACTAATGAGGGCTCTCTTTGGGATTCTCAAATCTCAATCACCTCACTAGGACCTTGCTCTTCTTGGCACTCACAAACGTGTTTCTCAGCTGTTGGAATGAGCAAAAGTACCCCCACACATGAGCGGAGGTGGTATTTATAACACCTATTGAAAAACGAACTGTTATGTGCCTGTACGGGGTGATCGGACGCTCCGGTCATGTTGATCGGATGCACCGGTCAGTACACCCTGAACTCCAGTGGTTAAGAGTTGACCGGACGCTGGCAGCGTCCGATCAACACTGACCGGATGCATCCGGTCAAGTTTTCTCCTCACTGGAACCTTACTGATGTCGATCGGACGCTGGACCTCTAGAGTCTGGTCACTGCTGAGCAGCGTTCGGTCAGTAACCGAAACCTGATCAGTGTCCGGTCAGCATTGACTGGACGCGTCTGATCAGGATTCTCCCTCTTTGGGACCTTACTAGAGTCGACCGGACGCTGGCCCTCAGCGTCTGGTGACATGACCTCATAGTGTCTGGTCATTTCCAGATGATTTCACCTTGGTCAAATGAACTGACCGGACTCTGAGCCAGCGTCCGGTCACACCGGAGCCAGCGTTCGGTCAGTATTTGACCCTCCATTCACTTCCAACTCTCGATCATTTGTGAATGAAGATTGCTCCATTGGATCAAAGGGTTGTTGTGGAGCTACCTAGTGCTAGTTTTAACAAGTGTGCACCACACCTAACTCACTAGACTCACCTAGGTTAAGCTACCCATTCATACCCCCCTTAATAGTACGACCAAAGGAAAAACAAAGTCCTAAACTACTCTAAGTGTCTCTCCAACTCCAATCGACACTTAGAACTAGTCCATCCTTAACCTTGTCGTCCATCCTTTGAAAACCAAAACGATTTCCATCGTAGGGGCATGACAACCATAGTTGCCCAATCGATCTCTATTACCGTGACCTAACTCAATTGTTTCTACAAAACACACATTTGTCACAGTAATCACGTATTGTCATTAATCACCGAAACCCAACTAGGGGCCTAGATGCTTTCAATCTCCCCCCTTTTGGTGATTGATGACAATACTACCTCGAGTATGTGAAAGAGATGAGGTTTTTAACATGCTTGGTTCATATAAGCTTTTGACAATAAGAACAAAAGTGTTAGACAAGCTTATATGACCCAAGCCAACATGATGTACTAAAAAGATATGAAATAAGCATGAGTACAAGTAATAAAGCTCATTTGCATCGGAGTAAAGCGCGGAAGCAAAGGCAAATGAGCATAGCACAAGTGATATGACATATAAAGAATTCAAGGTAGGGAGCACACATGTCAAATATCACGATCACGTAGATATCACTGTCACATAAATATAGTAAACATGAATGCATAATGTATCTCACACATAAAAACTCCAAATGTAAGTAGATAAGCTAATATAATAACTAAGCTCCCCCTAGATAAGTAGCTCCCCCTAAGCCTAACATACTCGAACCCTCTCCCCCTTTGGCGTCAAACACCAAAACCTAAGGGTCGGTCGGCGAGGCTGCAGTGGACGAGCCGGGCACTGAGGTACGAGGAGCGAGGTGGAACTGGGTGCCATCATTGTCTGATCTTGAACTCTGAGCTGTCTGACCCTCTGTAGGTGGTAGTGATGCTGAAGCAGTCTGGGTCAGATCAGGAACTAGTGCTGCTGTAGGCTGAGCTGGTATAACTGAAGTAGCCGGTTCTGATGATGCCACTAAGGAGGGGAGCGTCTCTGTCGTCGCTATGATAGGTGCAGCCGTAGAAGGACCTGGAACATGCAGGTATGGAGGAGTGGGCTACCCTGTCAACTCACTAAAGGAGGCTCCAAGACTCCTAGAGACTGAAGTGTCTGGCTCAAGCAGCGACGACGTCTGTGCCAGTGTGAAGCCTGTCTGAAGTGGTGTGAACTACGGGGCTACCACTGGCAAAGTGAACCACTAGGACACCTACTCTGTCGGTGAAGCATACTGTGCTGGTGGCTGTCCCTGACTCTGAAGCCCACTAGGCTGTAACGCTAGAGTCATCAAAGTGGTGGCAGGCTGACCAAGCTAGGGCGAAGCCTGTGGTGGTGGGGCCCCAATCGCTGTCACTACATGCTGCATGAATCCGAGAAGCTGCTGCTGCATGAGGATCTGCTGCTGATGCATAGCCTGCTACTACTACTATAGAGCCTGTGTCTGCTGCTGAATAACAAGCTGCTAGCGCTGGAACTCGTCCTGCCGAGTCTGAAACTGAGCAAATGTAGCAGCTGTCTCCTGAGCCTGTCGTGCCTGGTCCTGCCTCATCCACTCAAGTATAGCTAGAAGAGCGGGGTCTATCTGTGGGGCAGGTGGTGCTGAACTGGAGCTACCGGTCTCAGCATCATGTCGTCGTGGAGGCATCTAAGGAATGGGCTGGTAGTCATCATTAGAACTGTCACTGGGCTCGCTAGTGACCAACCCCTCCTGTTGACCAAGCTCCTCCTCCTCTATAGCTGCAATACCCCTGATAATATCATCCTACTAGGCTGTAGTCTCTGGCACCTCTGGACGACGGCGTGGCTGACTAGGTGCCTGTGGTGTACTGTGGCGGATCATCTGAGACAGGTTATAAGCAGGGAACTCTATCGTGGCACCACTATACTCAGCAATCATCTCAGGCGACTTAACAGAAACAGCTCTATGGATAAGGAATGTGACCCAGTGAGCATAGGGTAGCTGCCTGTGACCTCTGAAGCCCTCAGCTATAGTGTCCTCCATCTCTGACAGAAGAAGATCCCAGATATCAAAGACTGTCTACTGCATCAGAGAGTTGAGAAGCCAGAGCTGTATCCGAGTCAATCCCTCTCTATATCCCATCCTAGGAAGTAAAGTCCTCCTCAAGATAGCCTCAATCACTCGAGCAGTGGGAGTGAGATCACTGGGGTTCCTCCTCGACCCCTCGCCAAAGGGCTTTGTGAAGTAGTGACGAACTAAGCTTGTAGGAGGTACCATACCATCATGAGGGCGTCTGGGGGTGCGGTCTATTCATAGCACACCTCATGGAGCCTGACTGGCTGCTCCTGAAGCCTGAGAATCTCCCTGACCTTGGTGCTTGTCAACCGGTAGTCTCTGCCTCCGAATGCAAAGTGTATAAACCTAAGATGTGGGTTAATCCAGAGAAATGCATAGAACTGACGAACCCAAGATGGAACATATAATCCGGTCCGTCCAATCAAACCTGTCAGCCCCGATAGATATGCAAGGTAGGGGCGAATGTGCTCACCAGCTACTGCAACAATAGACTCTATGTTGCACACCCTCTGTGATCTGAAAACTGCTCCACTGTTCAGACAGGCATTATAGAAGTCCTCCTGTAGGGGTGTATAGAATCCCTCTGATGCTCTCTCATCCCTCCTAGGCAGAATCCACACCTCGAAGTCCACGAACCTTAGTTGCTGCACCTGCTTTGTCGTGGCGGCCCTCAGGTCAAGATGGGTCACTGGAGGCAGACCCTGTTGTTGAGGCGGTGGACGAGAATCCCTGCGCTGAGTGGCTGGCCTCGGTGAAACTAGGACACGAGTACGACCAGAGCGGCGTAACTGTGGCTGTGGTGCTGGCTCTATCTCCTCGGCCTACTGGACCTACTGACCCTCCTGAGACTGCTGTGCTGGCTATGCCTCCTGAGTCTGCTGAGCTGGCTGAGGCTCCTAAGTCTACTGTGCGGGCTGAGGCTGCTGTTGTGGCTCCCCTTGAGGCTAAACCTCATCAATGGCAACACGCCGTCCGCCAATCATGAGAGTCCTAGCTGGACCACCATGAAGGCGCTCAACTTGCTGAAGTGAAGCCATCGCCTCTGGTGAAAGCGGATTAGCATCCGAACTCCACTGCGAGCCCCTCCTCTCTCGGCACGCTCTGTGGCCTCAGCAACTGTGGTGGCTCTCACTATGTCTGTATCTGGATACTTGCGCTTCCTCACTGCCAACTTCTTGGTCACCTTGCCTTTCGGATCTGTAGGCTGGCAAGGCGGGGGCCTCGGATCCTCGTCACCAGGACCACCTCTGACATTCTTTGTATGAGCCATCTGATGGATCAAAGAAGAATCAACTACCCCTGACAAAGATCAACTGACACTTTTGAGGCTTGCCCTCATTCCGTACTCGCGAGCTTGGCCCCGAGTTAACTGACAACTACCACTGACACCTCAACGAAACCGGCTCGCTACGTGATGGAATAGATAGGGTATACAAATAACTTAGATTATGCATCTAGAGATACGAAACCCTAATAGAGCAAGCAATTAGGTACGAAATTGAAACGGAGGCTTGCTACCTGACGATCCGATGAAACGACGAGACAAGGAAAGGATCGAGGAACCACCGGATTGGCAAGGGTCGGCAATGCAATGCGGTGAATCAATGGCCGAGGGTCCGCAATGTTGAAGCTAGGGCAGCTAGGGTTCTAGAGGCGGCGTTAGGGCACTGCAGGGGTGGTGCTACGGCTTCTAATGCGAGGAGGGGCGGCGCTGGACGGCATGCTGGATGACATGGCGGCGCGGAGAGCTGCAGGGAGGCGCTCTGACGGTGGCATGCGGTGGTGCGGCGGCGTGGCAGCATGGCTGTGGTGGCGCGAGGGCTCGACTGTAGGCGGCGCGCGGTGGCACGAGAAGATTCGTGGAGCTGCTGCGGCGGCGTAGGGAGTAGGTAGGCGCGACAGATCCGGTGGCTAGGGTAGACGGCGGTTGAGGCGAGCTCTAGAGGCGGCGATGGCGGAGGATAAGGTCAAAAACGCACGGGTGGCTACGGTTAAAAGGGGACCCCGACCGAGTTGGATAAGGAAAGTAAGAAGAAACCTAAATCCACACATTATCTACTGACCGGACGCTCCGGTGGCAGCGACCGGACGCTGCCACCCAGCGTCTAGTCGATTCTAGAGAGGTCCAATTCCTCTAGAATTGTGACTGGATGTGTCCGGTGGACACCGACCGAATGCAACCAGAGTCCGGTCACCTAGCCTTGACGTCTTCATGATCGACTGAACACTGGGAAAACACTGTTTTAGCGTCTGATCACTCCTGCTCGGCAGCTGTTCACCTCCTGTGAACTGACCGGATGCTGGACTCCAGAGTCCAGTGCAGCATCCGGTCACTCTTTCTTCAGCGAATCTTCAAAGTCCTTCGCGCTGCCTGTTCCCAATCAAGTCCCAACTCCAATAAGATTCAAATAAACACCAATTGGGACTGATGTGAGTGACCTCTCTCAAACCCTCAAGTTTTTCAAAATATTTTGCCTTAGGCTATAATTCTTTTTAAGAAAATAGGCAATAAGAGGGCAATTGAAGACAAACGACAAAATAACACTCATGCAAATGCAATGCAATACTTGTAAGTAAATCTAGTTGCTTGTCAAGTTTGATCCAAGGTTAAGCTTCTTCACACGCTTTTTGGCGGTTATCTTAACGATGTTAGACAAGCCCTATATGCATTACAAAACATTAAACATGTTGTATATTACAATGCAATGCAAGGGACAACACAAGCTTAATTTTTAGTGAAGTTACTAAAATCAAGCACATTGAGCTCATTCCGCAATCTACAAAATGTTGCCTCATCTAGCGGTTTAGTAAAGATATCCGTCAATTGATCCTCGGTCCTTACACCTTCTAGTGATATATCATTTTTAGCAACATGATCTCTAAGAAAGTGATGGCGAATATCTATGTGCTTGGTGCGAGAGTGTTGAACCGGATTATTTGCAAGTTTTACCGCACTTTCATTGTCGCACAAAAGAGGTACTTTATCTAGGACTACACCATAGTCTAGCAAAGTTTGTTTCATGTAAAGTATTTGTGCACAACAAGCACCCACGGCAATGTATTCCGCTTCGGCGGTGGACAAAGCCACACTATTTTGCTTCTTGGAGGACCAAGACACAAGTGATCTACCAAGCAAATAGCACCCTCCGGATGTGCTCTTTCTATCAACTTTGCAACAGGCATAGTCCGAATCGGAATAGCCAACTAATTCAAATATAGCTCCTTTGGGATACCAAAGGCCAATGCTTGGTGTGTGCTTAAGATACCTAAGGATTCTTTTTACGGCAATTAGATGAGTTTCCTTAGGATTAGCTTGAAATCTTGCACACATACACATACTAAACATGATGTCGGGCCTAGATTTGGTCAAATATAACAAGCTACCAATCATAGAGCGGTAGAGAGTTTGATCAACCGGGTTACCTCCCTCATCTAGGTCGAGATGTCCATTGGTTGGCATAGGTGTCTTGATTGGCTTACATTCATCCATCTTGAATCTCTTGAGAAGATCATTAGTATATTTTTCTTGAGAGATGAAAATCCCTTCTCTCATTTGCTTGACTTGAAAACCAAGAAAGAATGTAAGCTCTCCAATCATTGACATCTCAAACTCCTTCGATATCAATTCACCAAACTCTTTGCATGAATCTTCATTTGATGATGCAAAGATGATATCATCAACATACACTTGACAAATGAAGATATGCCCATCAAGCTTCTTGGTGAATAGTGTGGTGTTGATCTTCCCAATGGTGAAGCCCTTCTCAATGAGAAAGTCCCGAAGGCGCTCATACCAAGCTCTTGGGGCTTGCTTAAGCCCATATAATGCCTTGGACAACCTATAAACATGATTAGGATATCTAGGGTCTTCAAACCCAGGAGGTTGATCAACATAGACTAGTTCATTAATAAAGCCATTTAAAAATGCACTTTTTACATCCATTTGATAAAGTTTTATTTCATGATGTGATGCATATGCAAGGAGGATACGGATGGCTTCTAATCTTGCAACCGGGGCAAAGGTCTCTCCAAAATCCAAACCTTCAACTTGAGAGAACCCCTTTGAAACTAGTCTTGCCTTGTTCCTCACAACAACACCTTGATCATCTTGCTTGTTTCGCAACATCCACTTTGTTCCAATGACTCTTGCACCTTTAGGTCACACTTCAAGAGTCCAAACTTTATTGCGGGTGAAGTTTATCAACTCTTCATGCATGGCATTTATCCAATCCGGATGTTAAAGAGCTTCTTCTACCTTAGTAGGCTCAAAGCAAGAGACAAAAGAGTGATGAGCAATAAATGAAGCATGTTTTTGAGATTGAGCATTATACCCTTTGATGGACTCCCTATGATGAGATCTTGTGGATGGTCTTGAAGTAGAGGTGTATTTCTTCTATTGACCACTTGAGGGGGAGGTTGTGGAGCATCAACATCTTGTGCTTGTACCACAATTTGTTCATGGGAGACATGAGTATCTTCATTTTCTACTCTCCCTTCTTTTTCACCATCTTGTGGCACACTTGATGAAGAAGGTGGATCAATCACTTGTACATCATCTTCATCATCTTTAGGCTTGATGTCTCCAACCGAAATGTTCTTCATAGCCTCCCTCAATGGTTCATCACCTACATCATCAAGATTCTCATGTGCTCCTTGGGAGCCGTTAGATTCATCAAATTCCACATCATATGTTTCTTCAACTAAGCCGGTGGCATGATTAAATACTCTATATGCTTTGGACTTTGATGAGTAACCAACAAGAAAACCAATATCACAATGTCTTTGAAACTTCCCTAGGAGTTGCTGCTTCTTGTATATGTAGCATTTGCAACCAAACACCCTAAAGAAGGAGACATCCGGCTTCTTCCCATTGAGCAACTCATAAGGTGTCTTACCAAGGAACTTTTGAAGGAATAGGCGGTTGGATGCATAGCATGCGGTGTTGATTGCTTCCGCCCATAGAGCTTCGGGGGTGTTGTATTCATCAAGCATTATTCTCGCAAGAGTGATCAATGTCCGGTTCTTCCTCTCAACTACACCATTTTGTTGAGTAGTATATGTTGCGAAGACTTCATGTTTGATTCCAACTTCATCACAATAAGCTTCTATGTTTGTGTTGTCAAATTCTTTCCCATTGTCACTTCTTATCTTTTTGAGCTTCACTTCAAATTTATTTTGTGCTCTCTTGGCAAACTTCTTGAAGCAAGATGCTACTTTAGATTTGTCATGAAGGAAGAATACCCATGTATACCTTGAATAGTCATCAACAATCACAAGACAATAAAGATTCCCTCCCAAACTCTGGTATGTTGTTGGTCCAAATAAATCCATGTGAAGGAGTTCTAGCACTCTTGCGGTTGACATGAAAGCTTTTGTTGGATGGGTATTTGCAACTTGCTTGCCGGCTTGACATGCACTACAAAGCTTGTCCTTCTCAAACTTCACATCCTTCAACCCTCTCACCAAATCATTCTTCATAAGCTTCTTGAGTGAGCTCATTCCAACATGAGCAAGTCTTCTATGCCATAGCCACCCAAGTGTTGTTTTGGTGAATAGGCATGTCTTCAAGTTTGCATCTTCGGAGGTGAAGTCCACTAGATATAGGTTGTTGTATCTAAATCCTTTGAATATCACATGATCATCATCCTTCTTAGATACAATAACCATCTTCTCGGTAAACAAGCATTGAAAGCCAAGATCACACAATTATCCAACGGATAGCAAGTTGAAACTCAATGAAGCAACATATAGCACATTGGAGATGGAATGATCATTTGATATTGCCACTTTGCCCAATCCTTTGACCTTGCCCTTTGAGTTATCTCCAAATGTGATTCTTTCTTACCCATCTACTTCTTCATCTAGTGAGGTGAACATACGAGGATCACCGGTCATATGTTGTGTGCAACCACTATCAATAACCCAATGACTTCCACTGGTCTTGTAGTTCACCTACACACAAGAGATCAAGCTTTAGGAACCCAAACTTGTTGAGGGCCCTTCACCTTCTCAACAAGTGACTTTACAACCTAAATTTTCTTAGGCCTATTCTTGTTGGGAGGACCTAAGAACATCACTTTCATCTTTCCACTAGAATCCTTTCTAAGCATGTAGTGAGCATTGAAGGCAAAAGGTCTAGCATGCTTGGGCAAGGGTTGTGGTGGTGGAGTTTGGCACTCATGAGCAAAGTGGCCTTCTTGTCCACACTCAAAACACTTCTTTGGCTTTGGCTTTTGTTGATGTTGAGCTTGAGCCTTCTTCTCTTTGTTTTCCATGTACCTAATGTCACTTCTATCCATCTTCATGATAGTGTTCATTAGTAGCTCACTTTGAAGATGCTTGCATCTAGTGAACTTCCTCAATCCAATCTTAAGATGCTCTTTCTCCAACTTCAGCTTCTTGTTTTCTTCCTTGAGAGCACCATTGTTTTTCTCTTCCTTGAGCTTCTTGTTCTCATCTTTGAGCATCTCATTCTCAAGGATCAAACCATCATCATGAACAATAGTTTCTAGCACAATGGACTTGGTGGTTTTGAGTTCTTCAAGATCTTTCTTGAGCTTTTCATTGTCACTCTTGAGCTTGACAAACTCATCATAATCATCGGCCTCAACCACTTGCTTGCCCTTGCTACTAGAACTTTGCCCAATGCTCTCAATAATCAAGTCATCACATGATGTAGCTATATCAATCTTAACAACATCGTTAGTAGCATCATGTGGCTCATTAGATAATTATTCTTGAGCAATAACAAGAGTATCATGATTAACCTTAAGAGTGGTGTATTCTTCTCTTAGCTTGTTGTGGCTAGTGATGAGCTCATTATGTGTCCTCTCAAGTTTATCATGTTTATCTTTAAGCTCTTTCTTAGAAGATTTGAGCCCCTTGAGTTTGGATGATATAGCATCATTAGCTTCTCTGAGCTCAACACTAGCCTTTTTGGCTATATCACATTTTGCTAAAAGTGCATCATTTTTAGCCTCTAGCTTTTCATTCTTAGCTCTAGTCTTTATAATGATCTTAGTGTATTGTTTAAGCAATCTAGCAAGATCATCATAAGTAGGTGACTCATATTCATCATCATCACTATCGCTATCATCATTACTAGCATGCTCATCATCACTACTATCATCATTGTTTGCTACCTTGCGATCACCCTTGGCCATAAGGCATAGGTGTGTAGAGGATGATGGCGGTGGTGGCGATGAAGATGATGAAGAGTTGATAACAATTGCGGCCACCTTCTCGTTGTCACTATCATCATCGGATGAGGCACTAGATGAATCAATGTCCATGAGCCAATTACCGACAATGTATGCCTTTCCACTCTTCTTCTTGTGGAAGTCCCTCTTCTTGCCATCTCTCTTCTTGTATGGCTTGTTCTTCTTCTTCTCTTCTTCTTCTTCATTGCTTGAGTCATCTTTCTTACCCTTGTATTTGTTCTTGAACTTGTCTTTCTTGGGCTTAGTGCATTGGTGTGCTAGATGACCAAGTTCTCCATAATTGAAGCAATCCATCTCAGAGATTGGCTTCCTTCTAGAGCTAGTGAAGAACTTCTTCTTCTTGCCATCAAACTTGATGCCACTCTTGTTGAGCTTCTTTAGCATCTTGGCGGTCTTCTTCACCATGAGAGCAAGACTTTCATCATCAACTTCATCATCACTTGAGCCCTCATACTCAAGTCTTGCTTTGCCCTTCTCTTGACTAGCTTTGAATACTAAGTCCTTATCTTTCTTCTTGGTAGAGGATGAGCCATCTTGTGGCGTGATGTGCATGTACATCTCATGAGCATTGTTCTTTCCCAAGATTTGTGTCGGTGTAGCGATGGAAAGATCACCTTGATGTAGCACGGTCACAATATGCCCATATTTGTCAATGGGGAGGACACTCAAGATTTTTCTTCCAACATCGGATAGTTGCATTTGAGTGAGTCCAAGCCCATTGACTTCCTCTACAAGAACATTCAAACGTGAATACATCTCATTAGCACATTCTTTAGGAAGCATTTCAAAAGAGTTGAGCTTTTTCATGACAAGATGATAGCGTTCCTCACGCTCACTCTTAGTTCCCTCATGGAGCGCACAAACGTTCGACCATAGTGCATGGGCGTCTTTGTGGTTCCTCACCCGATTGAACATATCTTTGCAAAGGCCTCTAAAGATGGTGTTTCGAGCCTTTGCATTTCACTTCTCATAATTCACCTCATTGCCTTGTAGGTGAGTAGCATCCCTAGGTTTTGGGAAGCCTTGTGAGGCGGCTCTAAGTATACCAACATCTAGAGCTTCTAGATACGCCTCCATGCGAATTTTCCAATAAGGAAAGTCATCTCCCTCAAAGATAGGAGGAGGTCCATCCCCGTGAGACATCTTGCTCTAGGCGGTTAAGCCTAAATATGTGAGCACAAGGCTCTGATACCAATTGAAAGGATCAAGATGCCCAAGAGGGGGGGTGAATTGGGCTAATTCTAAATTTCTTTGCAATAATTAAATCCTATGGTTAGCCCAATTAACCCCTTGTGCCTAGAAAGTGTTTCTAATTGTTCTACCGCACAAAAGACTTGCAACCTAAGTTCCAATCCTACTCTAGCATGGCAATTCTAAGAATGTAAAGACATGAATTGAATTGCTCAAGGTAAATGCTCAAAGTAAATGCTCAAAGTACATAGAGAAGGAGGAACGCGACGATGTTTTGCCGAGGTATCGGAGAGTCGCCACTCCCCACAAGTCCTCGTTGGAGCACCCGCGCAAGGGTGTAGCCCCCCCTTGATCCACGTAAGGATCAAGTGCTCTCTATGGACACTGTTTGCCTAAACGGTCGTTTAGCCCGTTTAAACACCGTGTAAACGCTACACGGTGGTGCGCCGTTTCCGTTTAATCACCCGTTTACCCCGTTTAATTGGCCGTTTAGTCTGTTTAAGGGGACGTTTTGCCCAAATAATGGCTAAACGGTAGGTGACGGACTGTTTACCATTTAGCATTTAGGAAAACACTGTCTACGGATTGATTCTTCGATACTCTATCATGGTGAATCACCCACAACCGCTCACAACTTGAGTTATGTCACCCACAAGCTCTACCGGGTGATCACCAAACTCCCAATCACCACCAAGCCATCTAGGTGATGGCGATCACCAAGAGTAACAAGCACGAACTCTCACTTGACCATGACAAGACTAATGAGAAGGAGGATGCACACTTTGCTACTCTTGATCTTCACTAATGAAGGCTCTCTTTGGGATTCTCAAATCTCAATCACCTCACTAGGACCTTGCTCTTCTTGGCACTCACAAACGTGTTTCTCAGCTGTTGGAATGAGCAAAAGTACCCACACACACGAGCAGAGGTTGTATTTATAACACCGGTTGAAAAATGAACCGTTATGTGCCTCTGCAGGGTGACCGGACGCTCCGGTCATGTTGACCGGACGCACCGGTCAGTACACCCTGAACTCCAGTGGTTAAGAGTTGACCGGACGCTGGCAGCGTCCGATCAACACTGACCGGACACGTCTGGTCAAGTTTTCTCCTCACTCAAACCTTACTGATGTCAACCAGACGCTAGACCTCTAGAGTTCAGTCACTTGCTGAGCAGCGTCTAGTCAGTAACCGGAACTGATCAGCATTTAGTCAGCATTGACCAGACGTGTCCGATCAGGATTCTCCCTCTTTGGGACCTTACTGGAGTCGATTGGACGCTGGCCCTCAGCATTCGGTGACATGACCTCGCAGCGTCCGATCATTTCCAGACGATTTCACCTTGGTCAAATAAACTGACCAGACTCTGAGCCAGCATTTGGTCACACCAGAGCCAGCATCTGGTCAGTATTTGACCCTCCATTCACTTCCAACTCTCGATCATTTGTGAATGAAGATTGCTTCATTGGATCAAAGGGCTGTTGTGGAGCTACCTAGTGCTAGTTTTAACAAGTGTGCACCACACCTAACTCACTAGACTCACCTAGGTTAAGCTACCCATTCATACCCTCCTTAATTGTATGGCCAAAGGAAAAACAAAGTCCTAAACTACTCTAAGTGTGTCTCCAACTCCAATCGACACTTAGAACTAGTCCATTCTTAACCTTGTCGTCCATCCTTTGAAAACCAAAACGATTTCCATCGTAGGGGCATGACAACCATAGTTGCCCAATCGATCTCCATTACCGTGACCTAACTCAATTGTTTCTGCAAAACACACGTTAGTCACAGTAATCACGTATTGTCATTAATCACCGAAACTCAACTAGGGGCCTAGATGCTTTTAGTCTGGCTTATCACGGTCATGGCCGTCTCCACCTGCAATGCTAGCTCCGTCTACTCTGATGTAGGCAGCAAAATCACCTCCGCCGCTATTTGCTCGGTGACCCCCGGGGGTGCTCCTTCAGCCTCGACGTCTGCTTGACCCGCCGAGGGCACGGGCGCCAATGCAGGCGAGGCCTGACCAGTCGACGAGGCCGTAACATCAGTTCCGCTCCTGCCCAAAATAGGAGCAACGTCAGGCAACGACCCTCGTGTCGCCTGAATGGCAATGCTCTTCTTGGGCGCCACCGCCAAAGAACCATGCCTCCTCAAGATGCTGCAAGAACACAAAAAGCATGAGTCATGACAAAAATAGAGAAAAAATAGAGAAAAAGCAGAGGAACTGGTGGCTTACACCAACGCTGTTGGGTGGGGCCGTTTGGGGGACGAACCCCCAGATCTCTGCTCCACCTCATCGGGGTAGGACCGTTTTGAGCCTTCCCCCTGCTCCTGGGCAGAGGGGCCCGCCTCCCTTGGCATACGGGGGCACGGCAGCGGAGCCGCCGCCCTCCACCATCACCTGGGCGCAAGGCGGCAGATCCGCCTGCCCCTGCTGGCTCTTGAGGTACGGCGGCAAGGCCACCCCCTGTGCTAGCATCACGGGTGAGGCGGCACACCCGCCCGCTCCTGCTATCTCTTGGGGTAGGCCAACGGTTCGGCTTGTCTCCGCTGGCCTCGTGGACGTACTTTCTCCCACGTGGAACGGGAAGGGTCCCTACATTGACGAGTGGGTACCTATCAGTGCGTCCTCGCTTCCCAGGTCACCCACTCGGTGTCTACAACTACCTCATCATCCTCCTCGTTGTCGTCATTGTCATCGTCATCACTGTCTGTCTCCTCTCCTCACTCCCGTGCCTGCTATTTCTGATGCTTCTTCTTCCTCTCGACCTCCTTCGTCTTCTTCTGCCACTCGGTCGTGGTGCGATTCGCCGCCGCCATGAGTGGGTCCTTTAGCAGTGGAGCTGCATGGTCCATAAGGACGAGCCTCTTCGGCTGGTCGCGCTATCTCAGTTCTGCATCAAGGAGTCGAGAGCTCAATTAAAAAGGAGGGATGGGGAAAGAGAACTTATGAAGTCAATGTACCCCGGTTCTGGCCGCATTGGGGAGTGCCTTAGCACTAGATACACAAAATCAAGAGCGACACCGGTGTCGTCCCATGAAGGCTCCATCGCCTCCTTGATACGCTGCGCCACTTTGGAGGGGAAAGCGCTCCATCGACGAGCGCCGTCCCATCGAGGGATGCTCCGGGTACCATTAGGTACAAGGGAAGTGCGTGACTCATCAGTGGTGCCACCCTCCGTGTATGATAGGCACCGATGATCCCCGACCCCTTCACGCCCCTCTCCTTCAGAATTTGGATGGCAGTGAGATGGTCTAGGGTTTTCTTCTTGTCTTTATTCGGGACCCCCCACTTTCTCCACGATTCCGAGGCCTCTTCGATGAGGCGACCGATGAATGCTGGCAAGGGGGTGGCTGCGTCATTCTTGACATAGAACCAATGCGAGTGCCACCCCTTGTTGGAGGTCGACAGATGCATCGATGGGTATTCATTGACCCGTTTGTTGTGGAGCTGAATGCCGGCGCATCCTATCGGCACGCTCAGCTCCTGCCTCTTCTCCCGCTTCTTTAGGATGGTGACGGTGAAGAAGTGCCGCCACAGGTCGAAGTGGGGACTAATCCCCAAGAACCCCTCAAAGAGGGTGACGAACGCCGCAATGTGTTGGATCCCATTGGGAGTGAGGTGCTATAGCTCCACATTGTAGTAGTTCGGCAACCCCCGAAGGAACTTGTGGGGGGGTGGCGAATCCTCACTGGTGAAAGTGAGTGAAGGACACGACATAGCCATCGAGTGACGATAGTGCGTCCTCATTGTCAGGTAGCCACCACTCCTCGGTGGTGGTCCGCGTGTAAAGAACGCCGCGACGAACAAGGCCCTCCAAGAGCTGGAGGGTAACATCGGATCTACACCACTGCTCCATTGGACGATTGGGGTGGTTGGATACAAGCTTGACGGTGGCTACGATGTGGGTGCGGGAGCCTCAGGCGATTGGCGGCGGAGGTTCTAGATGCAAAGGCAATGAGGCAAAGTACGGAACCCTGGGGACGAACCCCTTGGTTTTATAGGGGTGACGGATGCAAGAAAGGCAACCGTCCGCCTAGATCTCCGTGCCTACCACAATACACCACCACGACACATCAAGGGATATGCACCCACAATCCCTATCCTTTCCCACCAAAGTCGCGCTGGACATTTTGCCTTCCTGGGCAAACCAGTACTCTTTCCCACAGAAGGTATACGGGTCAAAAAGCGTTTCTCCGGCCCGCCTGGGCCTAGGAGTTCGAGGGCTAGCCCAATGATTTCGACAGCCGTCCCAACGAAGGATGGGCCCGCGAGCAGCCAAAACTCAGGCGCACGAGCCTCGAGGGAGTCTCAATCTAAAATCGAGTCTCAACCAGACTGACCCTGGATGAATCCCCACGAACGGGATACCAGGGTTCCCTTTAAACTATCCAGTTGTCAAAACACCAAATCTCACAGCCATACCCATGAATGGTCCAAATTACCCCCCGGGTGATTCTATCCGAATCACCCGGGGGCTACACCCGACGGGTGCGCTTGCGCGCACCCTTTGGCGAATCGAAATACCCCCTGGGCGATTCTACCCAAATCACCCGGAGGCTCTGGGGCTACACCCGTCGGGTGTGCTCGCGCACACCCTCTGGCAAGTCAAATCACCCCCCGGGCGATTCTATCTGAATCACCTGAGGGCTTGGGGGCTACTGTCAGGGACCGAATACTGGGGTACCCAAAGAAGAGGAGCTAATAACCATTAAACGTTGATGCTTCCGAACAGGCAAGAACTCAACTACATTTCTTGTCCATACGACCAAAGGTTGGCCGCGCCTCGCCCGGTCCCAAAGGGTTTGCTCCGCCTCGCTCGACCCCCGAGGGCTGGACTCCGCCTCGCCCGACGTCTGGGGGCAAACTCCGCCTCGTCCGATGGCTAAAGGCTGGCTCCACCTCGCCCGACGTCCGAAGGGCTGGCTCCGCCTCGCCCAACGTTCGAGGGCTGGCTTCGCCTCGCCCGACGTCTGAGGGCTAGCTCTGCCTCGCCCAATGTCTGCACCCTGCTCCATCATAATGACAAGCACAGTGTAAGACAGGACACTCAAGTCAACCGCAGTATCGAGAACTATACCCTGCACGCCTGCGGGAAAGTACCGTTAGGATATGACGGGACGGGCACTTTAAGCCCTTCCAGGCATGACAGAGCCCAAACAGTGTTGTCGCGCCGACTTTTGTCTTACAGTGTTGTGGGCGCCGCCATCAGCCCTCGGACGCGGATCCTGACACAAGCATGCGACAACCACTACGATCTAGGAGGGAACTCACCTCATCTACTGTAACGGACGTATGGTCACTTCCCCGTCTACTCCCCGTAGGGTCACGGCTCGACACCCTGGTGCGCCGCGACGCCCGCCGGGGCAGGATGGGACGTGACCACTTGCTGAACGAAGCCAGAGCACGGCCCTATCAAGATCAGCGAACGTGCTATCCCTGGCACCGTCTGCCATGTCATCGGGGTTGGCTCAGAGGAAAAGGAAGAACCGGCACCTTCGAAAGACCTTCTTGGCTTCTGGTTTTCTTCTTTCTCCCATCTGTAACCCCGGCTCCCCCTTGATCTATAAAAGGGAAGGCAGGGCACCCCGCTAAGGGAACGGATCAATCCTACACAGGACGCATCACATAACACACAGCTGAGAAACAACTAAGCTCTCAGCACCCTTTCGACCTTTCCATCAGAGACTTGGGACCTGTCACTCTCTTGATCGTTTGTACCCCCTACTACAAACCTTTCAGTGCTAATAACACGAGCAGCAACAGACTGGACATAGGTATATTCCATCCGAACTAGTATAAATCTTGTGTCTTTTAGCACACTATCCGGGCCTAACGCGCAACAAATACAAATTTACTAGTTGATGTTTACTCGAAACACCGACACTAAGTATTTCACCACATGAGTGAGACTACAGAACACTATAAACACATTGTGAACATGAAAATGAAAATTATATTATTTGTTGTCATTCATGGATAGATGACTGCAAAATAGTTCAGAACACAAACCACTCTATAGTGGTACAATAGATGTAGCAACCTGAACAAACAGCAAGGAAGCCTACAAAACATCAAGTGGGGACAAGGTACACTGAATCATCATAATTCTCTATCCTAATAAACATGGTGATGATCGCTAAAATAATCACAATCACGCTCAGAACAAAAGTGAATTTTGTTCTGTACTTCCTCGTCTTCACTATGCTGCTTGTAATACAGACATCATCCTCTTTAAGTTCAATTTCAGGGGAAGCCTTGCTCGATGTGTTCTCAGCCTCGGTAGTGGAAAGTCCTGATTCATCGGCATTGGATAGAGTCTCAGTCCTATCATTGCTGTTCTGCATATCAATGGTTTCATTCTCATCCTTCATCTCATCAGCTTTGCTGTCTGAATGCAGAGATTGCATCTGTTCAGATGAGATCACTAGTTCCTCATGTTCCTGATCTGGTGATGATAAGCCACTGAGCTTTGCAGTGGATTGCCCCACAATGCTAGCAGAGTCAGAGTCGTATGAGCTTTGAAGCAATCGGAGAAGCTTCCTTGGTGTTGAGTATATCTTCACGTTATCAATGCTGATCGGGCTGTCTGAAGCCTAAAGGGGAAAATAGAACAGTAAAGTTAATTACTGGCTCAACTGAGGAACTGTACAACGCAACTCATGAAGCACACATTGCACAAAAAGAACATAAAGCAAGTCTTGGAAGATTTATTAAAACAGTTGAGATATGTAAACATATTTACCCTGGGACTGGGAGTCTTGTCTCTTGATATGGAGCCATTTGGGCTTCGTGACACAAATCCTGCAAATGTGTTAGTGCACTCAAAGTGCGCATCAGTCACCTCACTGTCACAGACCTCGCCCAAGTCATCTTCATAGGAATTGCTGTTTGAGCAAAGCTGAATGAACAAGCCATCCTTCAGAGAAACATCGACGCCATCATTGTTCCACAACCTCCGGTTCGTGCGCCGACTCTGATCAAAGTTGCATGAGGACTGCCCGACTGAGACCGGCGACTCGGTGGGTGTGCTGCCATTCATGATAGACGAATCCACAACCTGGGATTCCGGGGACCTGAACTGGGCTGGAGAAGCAGCGACGGTGGAACCTGCAGGGCTGCCCTTGGCACTCCAGAGGCTCTTGCACGGGCTCTTCTCCCTTCTCTTGTGAAAATTGGAGCCAACCATTGGGCTTGTGCCAACCTCATGTCTTGATCCCTTCTGCGAGGCGATGCTCTTCGCGCTCTGTGATGCCTCAAATGCAGCACCTCGCACGAACGGCATGCGGTCATTCTGGCACTTCTCCATCACAGCAATCACCCTGCCAAGCTCTGAAGACAAGCACCTGGGGTCAACAAACTTCATGAAGAAGTTGATCATCTGGATCGCCGAGAGGCGCTTCTGCGAGCTGCTCTCCGCCGTGTCCCCATCAAGGATCTGCAGCCCCGACCGCACAATGGACCTCGCGTACGCCTCCGCAATCAGGCCATTGTGCTTCACCAGCGCCATGGCGAGGCCCATGTGCGCGTTCGAGCGCGTTGCCCGGTCGTGCATCGCCCCGGCCACCTTGAGGCAAACCTCGTTCACCATCTCCCCGGACGCGAACCTCCAGTTGGTGGACTCGACGAGCGCCTTCAGGCACAGCGCCGCGCCGGACGCGGCGCCGCCGTCCTGCTGGGTCGTTCCCATGAGTGCGCCGCAGAGCGGCCTGCAGAGGGACGCGATGATGGCGGCCTTCTCGTCGTCGGGCGTGGACGACGGGTCGATGCCGTACCGCGCGATGGCGGGCACCACCTTGGAGCAGGCCTGGTGGAGCGGGAAGGATCCCCCGCTGGAGGAGAGCGTGCGCATGATTGTGGCCATGATGTTGCCGATCTGCGGCACGATGTTGCGCCCGTGCACCCGCGCCAGCACCTCGTAGAGCGAGATGGTGAACTCACCGGTCGGTATGCCGGCGCCTGCGGCGCCGCCCGCGGCCGTGGTGGTGTCGGAGACCTCGGCGAGGAAGTGCGGGATGGACTTGGAGTCAAGGTGCCTGGCGTAGGACTTGAGCGCCTTCATGGCAGCGCGGCGGCTATCGGCGTCTTTGTCCAGGTTGTCCAGCTCCTGCCGCAGCAGCGGGCTCAGGCCCATCGGCGGCCGGCGTGCAAGAAACGAAGCTCTGTATGCAGAACAAACGAAACAAACAATTCAGACTCATAAAAAGGCCGCGTTTTTTAGGCGTATCGGAACAGAATCAAGCGCAAGAAGCACGGAATCGGTGGCCGCGTCCATCGAATCTCGACAGGCGTCAGATTTTAGCTGCCTATCTCGCCCAAAATTACTAATTTTCATTCATAGTTATAGCGCAGGGGAGAGTTAAAAGAGGAAATGGACGAACATTAACCGACCAAACCAAAGCAATCCAATCAAGAGACCCGCCGGACCAGCACTAAACCAACCGCGCAAGAAGAAGCGCGCGATGTTCCAAGAACTGGAGAGACTGATGAATCAACAAGACTGGCAAAGAAGTTTGGGCGTCGCATTGAACTCACCTGGATTCAAGAACTGGACTGCAAAGCTTCCTTCCTCTCTCCCTCTCCCGCTCTCGCTCTCTCTCTCTCTCTCTCTCTCTCTCTCTCTCTCTCTCTCTCCACACACACACGGCTCGAATTCAAATCACCAGGCGGCAGTAGGAGGAGAAGGGGGGCGGAGCGATTGAAATCAACCAGCACCAGCAGCTCAGATCCGCCGCGAGGGGGTTAAAACGGGCAGTAGGGGTTCTTGCGGCCCCCTCTCGGCGTTTTCGAACCGATGGGAGCAAGCCCAACCCGGCATACTTTTCTCACTCGCGTTCGGCCAGCTACACGGAGGAGACGAGTCCAGGAGGCCCACCTGCAGTCACAGGCGCGGGCGCGGGCGCGGGTGCGCGTGCGTGAGAGCGCGGGCGCGTTTCCAGGTGAGGGGCCGCGGAAGCGGAGCGGCCGCGGAGTTTGAATTTGGGGTTGCGAGAATGACCGTTCTGCCCTTGGGACCTTTGAACGTTCGTGTTTCTGCCACGGTCACCCACGCCCCGTGCTGGTGGTGGGGTGTGAACTTGGCGACAGTGTTCGTGGGCTGGGCTCGTGGCTCGGTTTGTGGCGCGTTTGAATCCATGCACCAATGGGCCAAATGGCCAGCGGGTGGCAATCGCCTGGGCTTCACCCTCGGCCTGCACGACACGAGAGGTTCGATTAATAGTGGCCCAATCTCAGTGCGCTAACCATCTCCAAACCTCGGAGCAACTCAAAGAGATATTGTATCCTACTCACTATCACTAATTTTTTTATAAAAAAAAGGCTCCAAAAGACTCGGTAACAGCGTTTGTAAAATAATAAAGAGCTGGCTATCTCATTTTTTTCCTATCAGCAATTAAGCCAGCGGGCTTAGCTGGCCATCCGTAGCGTTCAGCCATTTCTCACGCCGTCGTGGCCTCCTTTTTCCCTCCACACACATTTCAAAGCCCACAAAAAAGTGACAGATTCAATCAAATTTGATTGAATTAGTGATAACGAGGTAACTTTAAAAAATAAAGAGTCTGACAGTATCTATTTTAACAGTCTATATTATTTTAGAGACCTAAATTACCATTAGCTTTTGGAGTTACTCCGAGCCTAACACACCAAAACACGTTCCCTCCCAGCCACAACCTCCATCCTAGCCTAGTGGCTCCTGCTCTGCCCCTCATCTCACGCTGCTCGCAACAGCATAGACGCCTACTGCTCCAATCCCAGGTTGCTTGCTCTGTCCTCTTCACCGCCCGCCCCTTCCTCCACACTCTCCTGATCTGACCAACGACCACGGCCACGGCTAGGGCCTCCACAACCACCATACACCACCACAACACCAATATAGCGTCAGACATCTGACGCTAAAAGTGTATATTTACCAATGGGTAGTCTGACGGTAAAAGTATGTGACAAACCATCATACAGTAAATATAACTTTCATGATTGACTGTCTGTCGGTATACCTATTTATAATTAGCGTTGGACAGTTTGTCGTTGTTTCGAGCTATAGGATCAGGCGGTCTGTCGGTGTAGAGCCTTAGGCATCCGGCGCGCTAAGGCCTAGCCCACCTATGACATCAAAAACCTAAGAGGCCAAAAATTTCCCTTTAGCCGCCACCGGTCTCTCTTTCCCTCCTTGCTTCCCGCGTTGTCGTCTCCACCGAAACTCCAAGGGCATGTTTGGAGCCTTGCCTGAAGGTAGCCAGGCCCGCAGGCCAGCCACAGCCTGGCTAACCCGGTGCAAGGCCCCTTGTTTGGTGGCCTGTACCAAACTGACCAGGCCCAAAGAAGATTGTGTTTGATTCCACAGCTGGGAGCCAGGCCCAAGGCCAACTACCACCAACTACCATTCCTAGATCTTGTTTGATCCCTAGCCAGGCCAGCAACCATGGAGAGTAGCCAACAGAAATCAACAGATAGGAGATAGATAAGAGTAATGCAACATCACATAACCAACAGGCCTCAGACGAGTTAGGTAATAAGCATGAAGTCATAGCTGCTCTAACTTTACAAAAGTACCAATGAAGCAAGGCAAAATAACAACATCAGCAGCCTAATCAGTAATCAGCAGTCCTCGAACAACACAAAGGAGATAGGTAACAGAAATGGAAGACAGAAATCAGTAAGACACAGCAACAGCTCATCCATCATATAGTTGTAGTCATCACATGCCTAAGAGGGGCAGTCGTAGCTGCCAGTTTTCCCCCTTCATCCATAGTCCAACCACCAAGATAACAAGTGAGGTGATTAACACCTTCTTCCACCAACCAGCCTTACCATTACCATCAGAAGGAGGAATGATTGGAGCAAAAGCATCATGAGGGGTAGGATCATAGAGGAGGGGAGGTGTTGCTCCATGAGATGGATGGACATCTCTCATGGCTGCCTAATAATCTCTAATAGCCTGCTCATAGTTGCTATACTTCTTATATATAGCATTTCTCACCCCTAGAACATGCTTACTACACTCCTGCCAACTCAGGTAAATCACAGGAGCCTTCCCATTGAAAACAATATAGTACGCTACCATTTCTGTGAAATGAAACAGTGGTTTAGCCTCAGTCAAATGTAAAGCATGAAACTAGCCATGAGTGTGGAACTTGAAGATCTACGGTTTGTGGTGAAACAAATCATTGATCTTAAGTCCCCCACTGATGACCAGCATCATCAAGTTCATATGTAAGAGAATTGACATCACAGGCATTGTAATAAAAGGTTTGCCTCAGCTTTAGAATGTGGTGGTGTTCTTTCAGTTCAAATCATTGGTGGCTGCCATAGAAAATAAAAACCAGTAGTGCAGCAAATCCAAGCTCATGGTTGTCATGGAATCCATGTGCACATCCATACACTACCATCAGCACAAGAAAGAAGAGGCAATTGCTAGGGTATGGATGTGTCACATGGATGTGATGACATACATGATAAATCAGAATAATCAAGTAAACAGGACAGGCACCAAACAAGTGCAAATCCATGGTCATGATTGCCATCAAACCCTATTGTGCACATCCATTCACTGCCATCAGCATAAGATGCAAGTTGCTGTTGATGAGTGAATGGATGGGCACACATAGGGTTCCATGGCAGTGATGGAAAATATGAAGAACCAATTAAACAAGGCTGCCACCTCATGAATATGTTGTTTGCATCATATGCCTTATAGATTTCCCACAGTTACCACCAATCAAAAGAAAGAAAACCAACATGTCATAAGTAACATACATAAGCTTTGGCCATGGGACATAGCCATGCAACAGTAGCAGCATCATTCATCTATGCTGCTACCACTGTATGGCTGAGTTTCATGGCCAAAGACAAGGTAACAGTGACAGATGATGGAGTAAATGGAGCCAGAAGAACATAATCCAATAGAAATAAAAGAAACCATGAACAGTACCAAATAGAGCAGGTAACAGAGGCCACTAATAATGTATTACAGATACCAATACAGCCTCACACTTGTAGGCTCAAATAAGGTCCATCTTGCTTAATGTTACCTATAGTCAGCCACCCTCCAACTACACTAACCCAAAAGGACAGGTGTGAATCAGCCAACTAAGCTACACAAAAGCTACACCTAGGTGTGTACAAAAGGTAAGAGAGTGGGTGAGGGAGGTGGAGGAACTATACATCTCAACAGTCAACCCCTCTTTGCCTTATTGTCCTAATTGGACAGAACTACATATAGTAGTTCTTGGCAAGGTAGTTCCTCATCCAAATGTCCCTATAGCTGATTGCCATCTTCACAAAGCCTGTGGCAATGGCCTTGTTTTTCTAGCAGGTATGTGTAGGCAACAATGAGGGCTTCAATGGTGAAGCCCTACATCTCCATGACTACAAGATAGAGGTCAGGATCTATATGTGCAACACATGTCTCCCTAAGTGCATTAGCAACATTATTGATAGCATCAGACATGTTGGTTAGCAAGAGTATCTCATCCTCAGTGAAGTTCCCTCTCTTCCTCTTCCCACCCACAGTAGAATGCAACTGCTCTATGGCCTTGCTACCCTCACCAACCTCAGTGTTGGTCTTCTCCTTAGGGACATGGTGGAAGGTAGAGCCCTCAACCTTAGCAGCTGTAATATCAGCCTGGTTGACCCCAAGGGCCTCACCAGAACCAAGTGCATACCTACCAGTGGCCATAGAATGCCCAAATATGGCCTCCATCTCTGAGTAGAACCTTATAGGATAGTTAAGGAACTCTACATCCTTAGGGTGGTCCTACAGTAGGGGATACAATTGCAGATGAGGTAAGATAGGTAAGATAGGTCAGACATAGTGGCATGGTTAGCAACTCAAGTGTTCTACTTTGCAGTGGCCTAGGTAGTGCTCCCCATCAAGCATGATTGCATTGACATCACTGTCCCGAATGGCACCACTAAGACTTTTTAGCTTACAGATCCTAGACCACTTTTGCCTCCACTTCCTCAGGTGGTTGTACACCTAAGTTGGGCTCACTACATCCCCACTATAGTCCTTAAGACACTTGGCTACAAGGTTAACATCCTTGTCCTTGAACACCTTGTTAGGCCTAGTGCCATCACTTAGCAACTGGGCCATCCTCCTAAGCACAAACCCAGAGGTGTTGTTATATCCACCGCATGGGCCCAGCAGCTGGTGCTACAACAGCTGCAACATCAGCAGCAGGAGCTACTTCAGCCCCAACAACCTCAGCCATGACCTCAATAGCAGCCACAAACCCACCCTCAACAAGCAGCACATTAACAGGAGCTGAAGCCATCCTATTTAGTTAACCAATGAAACATTAACATAGTATGGATGTCTCTCATGGTCATAATTTTGATAAGAAATCCGTAACCAGCAATAGAGTATCCATAAAGCCATAACAGTAAGAACAATATACAATATTGAAGCTCATTGGTCTTAGCCTTGTCCAATAATTATTACAATAGAAGTACACAAACCACATGTCCCATACCAGGGTCAACAAACTAAGTTATATAAGAATAAACATGCATGAATTAGGTCCTAGAGGTACCCCTACCCTCCCACATTGCAGTACAGATGGCATCCCTCCTAGTGGACATGACATTAGAGTCTTGAGATAGCAGCTCATGGACAGGCTGAGAATTAGGCTGGTTAGGTGGCAACTAGTCCTCTGGTGGCACTACTTGGCCCATGCCAAAGCCTACAATATAGTTGTGAAGAATGCAACAGGCTAGCACAAGCTTGACCTATGTATTGTAATGGTGGAATGGCTTGTTGTCTAGAATACGAAACATGTTCTTTAAAGCCCCAAAAGCCCTCTCAACTGTGACCCTAAGTGAGGAGTGTCTCAAGTTGAACAATTCTCTTGCATTGGTTGGGTGGTTTCTGCTGCCATACTTAGATAGATGGTACCTCACCCCCCTGTAGGGAAGGAGGAAGCCACTGCGGCAGGCATATCCTACATCTACAAGGTAGAATTTACCTACAACTGCACCAAAGATGCTCTTAGTGAATGTGTATGACATGGTAAGGACATAAGTGCAGTGGATAGGTGGTTTTAGTTACCTTCAGGCACAATGAACCCATCATTTCTCTCAATGGCATCAACAAGGATGAGGGCATCATGTGCTGAGCCCTCCCAGCCAGCCAGTACATGGTGAACTTTAGGTCAAAGTCCACAGCAACCATCACATTTTGTGTGGGGTTTGATTTCCTACCCCTAAAAGCCTGCTGCATGTGTTTGGGCACCCTAGCCAACACATGGGTGCCATCAATGGCACCAATACAGTCTAAAAAAGGTGTAAGTGGGATAAGTGCATTGGTTAACACCTATAGTGAGTTATGGCTTAACAGTTAAAGTTACAGTTACCTGCATGTAAGGGTTCCATCTATGGCTCCCAAGGATCTTTGGATGTATGCTAGGTGTAGGAGGCTTAATCATTTCACTTCTAAGCTCACCAACAACATACAAACCCTGGTGGAAGTGCCTATGGATAGTCTCAATTGACCTCCTAAAGGATTGGTGAACCACCCTAAACCTTTGGTTGTGCCCAACTACATGGAGGAACATAGCAACATGCTCCTCAACTGTGCACCCAACCTTTTCTGGTACAAGCCCCCTATTTCTAAATAGGTTACACAAAGCATAAAAATGAGCTCTGGTCATCCTTAACATGAATAGACACTCTGCATCTGTGGAATTGTAAATGGCTTGCAGGGTCTGCTTCCTATGCTGCTCAACATCACTCCTAAGATGATACAACAGTAGGCCTAGTTTAGGCCTAGACCTCCTAAGCCTAGTGACAACATAAGACACCATAACAACTACCAAGGCAGCAGCTTGATTGGCCATCAGCTCATGGTTTTGGGTCGGATCCATCTACATGCATGAACATTCAAGACAAACACAGTTCAATTGACCCTGGCTAGCCTCAACATGGATGTGTAATCATTCAACGGCAAAAGTAGGCACGGTTGTGTAACAAAACCGTCCAATTTATAAGAGCACAAGTATAATAGCAATCACCGAAGCGATCAAACTATCATACTTGAGCCCATATAAACCTGGTAGTCTGATAAAATCACGAAGGATCTCAAACCGACCAACATACAAGCCAAAATCATACATGATTCAACATAACAAGTCACATGTTACATCACAGTTCACAAATGGTTCACAAGTATCTCACATACATCGGAGTTCACATAGTTATTACAAACCAAGTTCAAATAGCGGAAGCAAAATAGTTTGACATCAATATCACACTTAGTTCAAATACATGCCCATACCATGGTCATTTCTAGCAAAAGCATAACAGAGAGGATAACTTAGGAGTACCATGCCCCATGGTTTAGTCCTCATCCACGGTAGGATGAAGGCAGTTCTTACAGTACCCATGATACATCATATCATCTACAATAAGAGAGAATAAACCCTGAGTACGAGAATGTACTCAACTAGACTTACCCATCGTAAACCAGAAATAATATGACACCAAGGAGTATGCAAGGCTTTAGCGGTGGAGTTAGCTTAACAACATTTTGCATAAAGCTTAAGTAACATAACTTGGAGATTTAATATCTTTAGCATCAAATTGAATACATATTCAATTAAGCATCTCTAGATTAGCACTTGAACTAGAGCAATCACGTGATTAAACTAACAAGCATTAGTAACCATATCTGGTGTATTAATTTGAGCATCATCATAACCATCAAGTTCCATCAATTAATGCTACGTTGCCGCTGCTCAGTCAAGTTCTTACTATCTAGGAGAGATGATGACTCGAATTGATTCCAACCAGCTGGGGAGTTATTCCTAACACAAACCCATACTTCCCCCGTTGGGGTCGCATTGGGTCACCTTTGGTACAACTCAGGTACAGTCGCGGGTCTGATCAGCGCCGCATCCTTAGGGATACTACTAGTCTGCCAGGAAGTTCAGGCCTGGCCTACCCTTGGACTCATGCCACTAGCTCCCTGTACATCCTTACTTCCTCCAGTGTGCGCACTTTCACTTACTGGGTCCTGGCCTGAGTTGAGTTACTCAGCTTCACGGTCGAAACCGCTTATCCAGCCAACTAAGTGCTAGGCATGCATTCAACATGACATGAGGACGTACATCGAATCGGTCCTTAACAGACACAGATGGGGATAAATAGGCACCAAGACCTCCATGCCTTGTTGCTTCTCTATCACAATCCCGTCCGGTCTCCTTTTATTCATCAACACATGGTTATTTCCACGATAGTAATTATAGCCAACCGTGACCAGATATCTACCTTTATATTGCAGGTGATAGGAAAGCACCTGACTTCTACCGGACTAAGCATGGATAAGCATATAATCGATCCTGGACCTACATAGGATTAAAGATATATTTGTCTAGATAAGGAAAGTATATGCAACAAGTGGTTCCAAATAACCTTTAGTACTTAATGCATCAACATAAAAGGACTCAAGTTGATATTTAGAAAACATAGGAGGCTTAGAATGCTCCAGGGCTTGCCTTTCAGAAATGAGGAAGGTTGGTGATCAGGACACTTAAGAAGATCTTCCACGTTGACTCCTCCTTCTGCCTGAACCTCCTGCTCCTGGGCTGCCTACTGCTCCTCCTGACGCTCGGGTTTGAACTCGAGTAGCGTCATTCCTTCTGGGGAACCTATTGCATGCATATGCACAAATGAGTATCATGAATGCATAAGAGATGAGATGACTTGATGAAGTGTATACGCATGAGCATGGTTATTCGCAAGGTGTATGATAAGTAACATTCGTTGACCAAGTAGATGTATAACTTTTTCTAGTCGATCTTTACTAAGTAGGTGCATATCTCTTCTATAGTACAAGAAACATACACTCACCAAGTTTTAGTAACCTAAGGTAAAGTTGTTCATCATCAGTAAGAGGCTTAGAACCTATAGCTACAACTAATCTCAATTAGCCTAAGCATCTACACAAGCAACACATAAGACAAACAATTACAGTTTGACTTAGTCATTTCCTGGACTGTAAACAACAGCTACTTATTTTGGCCATATCTGGAGTTCTACTCAACCAAATACTATGATCTTGGACTTTATGGAAAGCTTATACAACTTCCTACAACTTTCTTATAGTCATCTCAAGATGATTCAATAGCTATCAAGGTCAAACAAACCAATTTCCTAGATATGTCCAGAAATTCTAGAGAATAAGCATTTTCGGAGACCAAGTTCTAACAGCTATACCTCTCAAACCATTTATCCTATTGCCATGAAAATTTTATACAAGCAAGATAAGTAAGTTATCTACAACTTTGTTATTGATAAGATTCACAACAAACATCATTTTACCCATGCAATTTACTTAACAATAGAAACTATCCAAAATAGTCACTATAATTGAATTATAGAGCAATTAATATTTCACTACATACAAGCAATCAAATCTGGGCACAACCAATGGTACCAACAGTTCATAGACATCATATATAAAGATGGCAATGGTTAGACAATACCCGCAAACCCACGGGCAACAAACCTGACGGCGCGCGAATACGGGCGCCAAACTATGCCCACGGACATGGGTGCGGGCACAACTATCAACCCGATGGATATTTGATGATGGGCAGAGAAATAACCTACCCGTACCCGCAAACTCAACAGACCCACTCCGATCGATCACTAACAATTGGACCGCCACTTAGCCACTCTCCTCACTAACACCACACAACACCCTCCTCTGTCTCACCGCTCTCTCCTCAGTCCTCGTCCTCACGTTCTTTGCCAAGAGGAAAGAACAGAAAGAACAGAGAAACATCCTTCTTCTTACTCTCCAAATCCCACCTCCAAATCTAGGAATCAAGTTATGCATGTCACACCACTGCGTTCTCCATCTCGAGACCTTTCCATTCTCCTATGGGGCTCTCTCTAGCGTGGAGCATCGGAGGAGATCAAAGAAGGTCGCCCTCCATGGCCACCCATGCCACTAGGGCTGGGCGTGCCCAGCTCGTGCTTCCTCGAGCGGGGGCCACGGTGGTGCAGCCACCGAACGACGGGGAGCCTCCTCTTCGCTCGCCCATGGTGCCCCGGCTAGCTGCGAGCAGCCTTCCTCGTCGCACACCCTCATCCCTCCACCAGCCTTCCTCATCGCTCGCCTTGGCTGGCCACCATCCTCGTCCCTCTCCTTGGATAGCCGCCGTCCTCGTTGACCTGCCGACGGGCACACAGGCATGCCCGTGGGCGAGCCTGGCTCGCTGATAGGGGGCACGGGCGCAGGTTGCTGCTCGTGGTGGGTGGCGAGCGTGGGCACGGGCACGAGATTTTGCTCGCGGGCATGGGCGTGCGAAGCCACTATCCGTGCGGATATTGCCCGTTGCCATCTTTGATCATATACACTTTAGAAAACATAATGGTCAACCTCAAATAAATTATTTAAATGCCTTTATTAATTTATTTGGACACAAAAGTGAAACAAGGAACATATATCAAAAGTGCACAGTAAATTTTGAGAAAATTACAGTAGCCTACATATGACCCCAAAAGGCTACTGTACAAATTTCATGCCATTTGGATAAGTATAGCCATCTCTACAAAAATAACAAGTTACATAGGCTTATTTTAGCAAAAATAGTTTAGCCTAGTGAAAAGTGTCAAATAATAGATTTCATATTTTTCTTACTTTCATCCTAGCACCATAACACTATGTAAAAATTTGCATGATCATAAGTTATGTACTTTTACCCCATTTATTTTCACTAGAAACTAGCAATTAATCAAAGTTAAGTAGGAAGACCATATTCCAAGTATACCTACTGTAGGTTTAGCATTTTTCCTAGCTAGAGCATGTCAACACAAGACCAGTAAAATTAGAATGACAATGTTTGCACTTCCCTAGCTCAAGATATGCATTTTACAAGATGGAAACAAATTTAAAAGCACTTATCTAGCTCAATTTAATTTCCTTAGAAAAATATCTCAAACAGTATGTTTCATATTTTTATCAAATAGTACACTTCATAAAGAATCCAACAAAATTTGGATAACTCAATTTGGACATTGCAAGCCCTAGATATGAAATTTCAAAATTTGCTACAAAATCTAGAATAATAAATAAAGAAAATCGAATTTCAAATTGAGCTTAGCTGCTAGATGCACCTGGTCCAGTGCACCCACTACGACTAACAGTGGGGCCCCATAAGTCAACGGGTCCCACCTGTCAGCGACACAGGAGCAGAGGACGGCGCTGACCGACGAAAGCTCGCCGACGGCGAGGTCTCCGATGAAACCCCAGGCACCATCGTGTTCCTCTCGTCAACCCGCACCCAGGCGTACCCCAGGTTGGGTTGGCGGCTCACCGGAGCAAGCTTACTGGCGAGCGTGGCGGACGGTGGTGGTTGCGCGATGGCGCGCCAACCGTCTCTGAACACGGCAGGCTTCGACGAGGATAGCCCTACCTCTATGGTGACCTAGCATAGTTCTAGAGCAAGATCTGGCCATGGTGGAGCAGTGGGGGAGCCTAACCGCATGCATAGCAGCACGACGGCACCGAGCGCACACGGTGGGGCTCTCCATTCCGTTTAACTGGCAGCGAGAGGTGGGTCTCCATCTTCGAGGTAGGAGCTAGGGTTCATGGCCATGCACAAACATCTTCGAGCAGGGAATGGTGAGACCTAGGGTGCGTTCCCAAGTGACGGTACGGTAGCATCTATCCTAGCTCTGACCTTAGCAGCAGTGACCTAAGGCAACTATAGACCAGAAGATAGGAAGGCGAGAGATGCAGTGGAGCGGCCTGGTCACGGTGAGCCAAGAGCGTGGCAGCGCTCTGGTGATGTCGCGATGGCGGAAATGGCCATAGGCCTTTACCTTGGGCTCGAACGGCAGCTCTACTAGGTTGAGATGGTAGAGCGGAGCAAGGTGGAGCTATTGGCGTGGGCGATTTGGAAATGGAGCGGTGAGGGCTGTGCGTGAGCTCGGCGAAGCTCACGACGGCAATGGCACTCGGCTTCGTCACGATGAGAGGGAGAGAGAGCGAAGCGAGGCGAGTGAAAGCGAGTGGGAGTGAGTAGCAGGGGCAAGGCCCTCTTGTCCGTGCGCTGGCTCGACTGGCCTGGCCAGCGCTGACGTATGGCCACCACATGGCGACCGCGGCCTGGTGCGATCGGCCAGTGATGTCGTGCGCGTTCGCGGCCATCAAAGCTCGGCATGCACGTTTGGCAGAGCAACTTTGTGACCATGTAACTCCTAATCCATGGCGAGTCAGTGGAAGGTGTGTGGACAAATCTTGTAGAACTATGTAAGGGCTATAAGATTGCTTTAGAAATCATCTTCTAATTCGCAATGGTTTGGAAGTTACATCACCTCCAAGTCAGGTACGTTGAAACTGTAATCGGCTCCAACACTTAGAAATTTTTTTCAAAGTCCAAAACAGTATTTTCTTGATACTTGTGAGCTATTTTGAGCATGCTATGCACTGAATTAGGTCTTGGCCCAAAAATGAAAGTTGTTACTCTAGTCAAGTACTACAACTTTGCTTAAGGGTGCACTGACATGCAAGCACTCTAAAGTATAGTTCAACTTTGGTCAAACTAGTAACTTGAAAAGTGGAGTTTCTAGAATAACTATGGCTTGGGGGCTATTTTGGTCCGTGTCATGAATACCAAACTTGTTCCATGTACCCTCCTAAACATGTTAAGGTGTTTCTGTGATCTTACAACCATTTCTTGCATTGGTCACACATGATCACAAGCATATGCATGTATATAATCAACATCACATGTGATAATATGTAAAGAATAAGATGAAATTCCATATGCTCATGCTCATGAAATGCAAGTGCCAAATGCAATGCTTAACACTAGGGTGTTACCAGCTGCATGATAGAACATGCCTCCTAGTGCAATGGACATCATCATCGACCATAATAATAGGTAAACAAACAACACGAAACCATATTGAAGTAAGAACAGTAACAACAGTTCCAGGCAAACCCTAAATCCAACATCGCATAACAAAGCAACCGGCACCAAAAGCTCAGATAAGCTGCAAAGACAGCACCATGTACAAGTACAACGAAACCCTAGCATCATCCAAATCAAAGAGTAGGTCCATTGAGGGTAGATTTCACCTCGGGATGGTCGACGGAGCAAACACGAAGCAAACAATGGAGAAGAAGAAGACGAGGCAACGAAGAAGAAGCAGATCTGATACACAGCACCACCACGCGCACCACCAAAACCGAGGAGGATGAAGGAAGAAGACGACCGCCTCCCAAAGTCCCAGCTAGGAACAAGGTGCGATGCCATGTCTGACCAGATCTAGGCCGGGGGAACAAAGAGGAAACGCACAGGGGAAGAATGCCGTCTCGCCGAACACCACACCTCAACACACCACCAGTCTCTCACGGGATTTGGTGGAGAAGCAATGGAGACGAAGGAGGGGAGCTCAAAGGAGGGAGGGGTTGCTTATAAAGGTGATGGATTTCACTGGTAGCGGAAGCATGCGCGGAGGTTTCACACTTCCCATGTGAGCCCACACGAGCCAGCCGCCACCGCCATGAATCACCCTGAAATTGCCTGAGAGGAGCCACACGCGGCCATGCCCTAGAAAAACGAAGGGAGGAGTGTTTCCCTGGAGCTAGACCCAAATGCATCCAGCGAGCCAGGATAGAAGATGGCTCATGGACATCAAACACGTGCACTATAGCTAGGGCGTAGCCAGGCCAATGGGCCAACGCTCCAAACACGCCCTAATTCACCATGGATTCCCTCCTCTCGCCGAGTCGTGGGCCACATAGCCTCGCTACCTCCCTCACAAATTGCCCCCAAATCCCACGAGCAGGGCTCCCTATCCTCATCTGAGCTCCTAAGCCGCTGCCCTGCTGAGCTCCGTCGCCTTGTACCTCAGGTCAGCGCGCCTTAGACCGCCGCCTGGCCCAAGGCGGATTGTCATCCTGCCGCCCAAGCCAGTTCCCTCCACGAGCATGGATCTGGACCCTCAGCCAGTCTCCTTCACAAGCCCCAGCCACTCCCCTCCATAGCTGAGCTCCTCAGCTAGTCCCCTCCATGTCGTGTGAAGTCAGAAGCGCTCCCATCAGCAGCGAGGGGGTCAGCGCCAAAGCCACGAAGGGGCACAGCAGGGGGTGTGGGGCGCGGGCGGCCCACAGGCTATAGCCTCTCCATGGCCCCATGACCAGGGCATGGGGCACCTAGACCCGCCAGGCCGGTCGCCGGCACCAGGATGCCACCTACAGCTTCAGACCACCCCCTCCCTCGACTCCTCAATGCACGACCACGGTATGTCCTTTTCTGCTTCATTTAGTTTGAGTTCGCATCTTGTTAAAAATATATTTGAGATGCTTGCTTGACGTTTGTGTCTACACAACGACATCCTTGCTTCCTCATCCATTGATTTGTTGATTGGACCTACCGACTCACTGAAACCAGTTATATTGTAAGCCATTGATTTGTTGCTTTTAGTATGCAAAGGGTTTTCATTTCAATTTTGAAGGTAAAAAGTGAAAAATTTGGCATGTAAATCATTTTCCCCTTCAAATCTTTACATTGTCGGATCAGATTTGCCTTGTTTTGCTTGGAGACACTTGTGAGCATCTAGGTTCTTCAGGTTTGTAGTCTATCCATTTTTCTTGTTTGCGATTCTATTATATTCCTTCCCTCCTTATGTATTTTCCTTTTATTTCTGAATTTTCATGGTATTAGGAAAATTATTTATGTTATCTCTTGGTACCTGTTACACATTGGGTACATGGGTATATGTACTAGTGACCATTTACAATGATTTGTATGTGTTATTTTTCATAAATAGTAAGGAACAAGAGAATGTAGGGGGAGTTTACGGTACTGCTAGCTATGTAGCGTACAACCCCTTGATGTGCATGATAATTCAACTCTTTGCTTAGATAATGGAGGACTAAACAAAAACTTTTCCATTCTAACTTCTGATGGTTCAGTTACCTACAAAACCTTACAGAGAACTTCAAGAAGCAGACATGTATGCGGTTTTAAAAACTGACGATGACAATTTTCAGCCAAAAACTTATGTGTATATTATATACTGTATCTTGTCTCCTTTAAAAAAATTGTGGTTTGTAAATTCTGATTTAAGTAAGCTCTTTTTTTGAGCAAAACTGTTTGAAGTAAGCTCGTTGTATATGTTCAGTTTGATGGCCATATAGGAAGAAACTAATCTCAAGCTGTATTTATTAAACAAACACTACAACACTAGGACTGTTGGGCTATCGTCTCCATTTCTTGATAATTTATATCTGATGCATACTACCTTCGCAGGAGCAGAACCTATAGCTGCAAGTAGTTTGAACTTTTCTGTAGAACTACAATATTCATAGTTGCTGGGTGTCAGAGCTTTGCGCAACGGTATGATTTAGTTTCTCGAGTTCCAATCGCTTGATGTCACATTGCTTTTTTTAAAGCTTGTGTTGTGTGGTTGTATTCTTTCTGAAAAGATATAATCTAAGCGCGGTCTGACCTTCCTGTAAAGGCATATAGATAAAACATGGATCAATAATGAGCCTAGGTACAACACAACTACTTTACAAATGTTAAAAGTGTTTTGTAGTGAACATGAAATTTTACATAATACATTCCATGTAGGCACACAAAGAAATATTTACAAGGGGTGAACGGTTTCCTGGCTTTTGCATTTAGAAATTCAGCAGTAGGGGACAAGATATTATGTCCTTGTAGAAAATGTGTTAACTCATTTTGGAGAGAGGCTAGTGATGTACGTGAGCACCTAATATGTGATGGGTTTATACCTTGGAGGATGGACTGATAGAAGTTTTGACCTTCTACTTGATCTGTTAAATGATGCATTACCTAAGGGTTCTGCACTGCCTTGAAACTTCTATGAAGCTAAGAAATTGATCAAATCTGTAGGACTTGGTTACGTTAGCATTCATGCTTGTGAAAATGACTACATCCTCTATCAGAAGGAGCATGAAAAATCTGAGTCATGCCAAAATGTAAGGTTTCTAGGTCGAAATCAGTTAGGAAGAGTCTAGATGGAAAACATGTATATAAGGTCCCTAAGAAAGTTCTTCGCTACTTTCCAATAAAGAAAAGCCTCTAAAGATTGTTTCTATCTTCTAAAACAGCAAGTCTAACAAGATGGCATGACGAGGAAAGAACAAGAGATGGTGTTCTTAGGCATCCTGCAGATTCTCCTCTATGGAAAGTGTAACACCCCGGTGTTACGATCCTATTTAGCGCCGCGATGAGGGCCTAAGAAAAATTTTCGTAACGAGTTTTTTCAGAATTTTTAATCTAAACGTACTTGAGGCGATAAGCAAATCCTGTGTGACTTAGTTCCGTGGAGTAAATAAACGCTCGAGTTAATTTACGCAGTGCATATAAATATTTTAGGAGTGGCTGATAACGATTTTAGCAAGTAAATGACGGAGGGTTTGTTCTAGACTAAGCATGAAAATCGACGTTTATAAATAGAATAAAATCCATAATTAAATAAAATGATATATATATATATATATATATATATATAAACGTACTCCTACGGTGGCGCTAGTACAGTTGTAGCACGTCCATATCTGTCCTCTCTGCAAGGCTGTACAAGTTGACCGCCCTCGTGCTTGCTCTTTCTTTTCTCCGCCCGTCTGTCTACTGATTATTACTACCGTACTAGACGTTTGTTTCCTCGCGACCTCGTGCGCGTGGGCCTGTCGGCCTGGCTGCGCTGGCTGCTTGCTCGCTGTGCCACGCACATTTGTTTCCTTGCCTTGTCTCTGCGGCTTCGGTCTTGTCTTGCGCTGCCCTTTCTCTCTTGCGTCCTTTTCTGTATGAGTGCCTTAATGAGAGTTGGCCGTAGCTGCTGCTTTTCACGCTCTGCTCTGTTCCCCTCTGCTCCTCGTGTTCGCAAAAGCCAGTCTCCTTTTTCACCTCAGAATCCGCATCCTGCTGGCCTAGACTTACCTCCTCTCTCTCTCTCTCTTCATTGCCTCCGCCGCTTTCCTCTTTCTGCCTCCTACCCCTGCTTTTCGAGGAAGCCAGCGCCTCCCTTGCTCTCCCACCGGTGCATCGTGTCTGCTCACGCTGCTCTTTCCCTCTGGCCGTTGCCCGCCGTGGCTGGTCCATTTCCCTCCTCGCGCGCGCAGGCGCACCCGTGCCACCGGCGCCCCTCTCCTTCCCCCTTCGCCTTGGTCCGCCGCCGTGGCCGAGCGCCCATGCCCAGCTGCTGCCCGAGCTCGCACCGCCAGTACTAGTCCTCCCCGCGAGCGAGTCCTAGACCCACGCGCTCCGTCCCGCCCGTTGGCGCCCCGCCGTTTCCCCTCCCGGGCACCCGCAGTCGCCCATACCCGGAGCTCCGCCGGTCCGCGTGCCTCCTCTCACCAAGCTCCGCAGCACCACACCGCCGTCCGCGCGTGCCCTCGGTCCCGCGCTGGACCAGCTGCTCCGGGCACCCTTCAGCCGAACCACAGCAGCCACGCTGCCCTTCCGCGTCATCCCACACCACCACCTCGCCGGCCGCCGTGCCCCGTAGCCGCATTGCCGTGCACCTCCAAGGTTGCCGTGGTGATGTCTAGCAGCGCCTAGCCGGACCTCCTCTGTCCTCCGCTGGCACCTGTGCTACTCCTCGTCCTCTGCTTGTCCGCGCGTCAGAGCCTCCCGCGCCATCGCCCCGGACAACGCTGCCCCCATGGCCCTGCCGTCGTCTGCGCCGGTGCCCTCCTCTTCCTTCCTCGCTCTGGTCCGGCACGCCGCCTTCCTGCTCCCGTGGCTGCCCACAGCTGCGCGCTGGGCTGTCGTGCCCCGTCCGTGCACCCGAGCCACTCGCACGTCTTCCTTCACCGTCGTTCTCCTTCCCCGCGTTGTGGGTGTGACCGTCAGGGCCATACCCGAGCTGCGAACCACCTCCCCGCTCCTCGGCCGCCCGTGCTCGGCCGTGTCGCAGCGTCCCGCCATGGCTGCCCGCCGGTGCTGGCTCTTTCCCACGCGGGCGAGTTCCTTGCCACGCGCTGAGCCGCCGCGGCACCTGCTGCCCTGCCGGGACCTGCGCCGTCGCGACCACAGCGTCTCCACTGCCGGTCGGAGCTCCTCAACTCCTCTGCTCTGAGCGCCTCCGCTCTTGGAAAAGATGAAGCATGGTGAGGAGGGTATATGTCCAAGACAAAAACTTATACGAGGTCTTTACTGCGAATACGTGAGCCATCAAAATAGTATAGGTTGTACTACGGCGTGATTTAGTAGAAGCTCAGGGATCTTTTTGCAAATATTATCGCAGCCGCTGTGGATCTTGTGACCGGGCTGGTTTGCTGGGCTGGCCTGCCATTGGCGCTGGGTCGCGCCCTGCCCCACGTTGGGCCTGCTCGCGCTGCTGGGCCGCCTACCCCGCTGGGCTAGCCGGCTGCTCACCCGCGCGCCACTGGGCCGCCTGCCACTCTCCACCTGGGCCACCGCGCGCCCATCCGCCTGGGCCACCGCCTGCTGCCGCTGGGCCTAGCCGAATGGGCCACTGGGCCGGCTGATGTCTGTTGGCCCTTTAGTTCTAAGCGATTGCTAATTTAGTCTTGGGAATAAAATTGTAAAATCAATATAAAATAGTATAGGGATCAAAAAATAGTGAACCCAGTTTTGTTGAGTTTCTAAAATCATGAGCTACCTGTTAGTAGATTTTGTTCACATAGTTGGATAATATTATTGGAATCTATATAATTAAATTGAGGTACTTAAGAGTATGGAAAGATAAACTTGTAGGAACTTTCATGATAAATTGGTAATATTGCTGAATCTAAAAATTGTACAGTAAGTTACGAACAATATTAGGTACTCACTATAATGTTTATAGCATCAGAATAACTAGTTTGCTAAATAGATAATGATGTCCTATTCTGAATAAAGGTTAAACTAATAGAATCCAATAAAGAAACAACTTGGGTTTGTATAACTGAAACAATTGTTGGGAAATAACGCCTTGATTCGACAACATGGATACGTAGCCTAGGTACGGTCGTCGTTAGAACTAGCCCGTTAATTTGAGAGGCGTAAATCATATTTTACGAGTCACGATTGCAGTTGATTAATTATGTCTTTGCATTGCATCGCATTGCATATCATATAGGTACGATGATGGATCAACGGATCAATTGAAGGATGATTGGGAATCCGAAGATGGTGTAATGGTATTCTCTCTAGGAGATGATGCGATGGGCTTTCTATTCGGATAATGGTGGATGATCTGAAGATGCAGACACTAACTTTTTAATATATCTTACCCAGGCAAGCCCCGGTGCATAACCCCTACTTTTCTGCAGTTTAAATTATATTTGTGCATTAAGTTTTAAGGAGTTGAATGAAACCAACTTGCATATATATCTTTATCCTATGAGTCTTACTAGTATGACAGGATCGGGTAGATTGCTATGCTACAGGACTCTAGTAGAAGTTGAGTGATTGTCTGTCACTCGCGAGATATAAGAAATATATTATTGGATTATCATCACTTAGAAAATATAAAAATGGTGGAAAGGAAATTGGTGATCGGGCAGGGATATGGTTTGGGTATTGGTGGGTGTAAGAGGTTGTGTCGCCGTGGACACGGGGCATAGCTTAGTTACACTACTTTCCCTGTCTGGTCGGTTAAGGACCGATCGTTGCATAAGATTCTAGGCAAGTCACAGACTTATTATCCCAAGCACATACTTGTGTATGGGCGCTTGGAAGACTTGTTGCTCTCTTATCGCGGATCCAGCTGAAAGGTCCTTGTTGGTTTTGGTAATTGAGTGACAACTTAGGTGGACTAATTGTGTTTATGTGAGATACACAGGTGATTAGTCCACAGGTACATGTGTGTGAGCAACATATGCCATGAAGGTGAAAATGGCTTGGAAATGTTGCAAAGCTTACACATGTGATGATGAAGGAGCTTAAATGCATATGAGACATGACATTGAGTCATGTGATCAAGGTGGAGAAGATCAAGACAAGACTTGGCTTGATGGACTGGTTGCAAGCGTGAAGGGCAAGTCGAAGGCTTTGGAGTGATGGACCGCGTGGCAGTGAAGCTTGAGCAAGACTTGGCACCGATGGACGATGGCAACGGTGAAGAGCAAGTGAAGTCAAGATCGATGAACCAATATGATCATGTGATGATATGAAGTGGATCATATCATTGTTGATCGTGTTGGTGCGTGTGTTGCATCGACATTGGAGGAGATGGAATGGAATGCGCAAGGCAAAGGTATAACCTAGGGCATTTCATTTCACCGGTCATAGGTGTGTAGAGAAGTTTATGACCGGGTTTAGGATAGATGGCCGTACTATCAAGAGGGGCAAACTTGTTTGCATATCGGTCATCTAGTGCCACTCAAGTGATCTAACTTTGCATTGTCGCTAGGATCGAGTGGCGTGGCAAGTTGAGTGGCTAACATCCTTTAGGAAATGATTGTGAAAATGCTAACACACATACACATGATGGTGTACACTTGGTGGTGTTCGGCACTTTCGGGAAAATGGAATGTCTATTTTCTATTGCGCCGGATGCAAACTCTTGGTGGTTGGCACATTGGTGCAAGGGTGAAGAAGTTAGAAGTGAAAACGAGTTGGTCGCGAAGACGCTGGCGTCGGTCAACTAACCGGACGCTGGGTCTGAATGCACCGGACGCTAGCTGGCTGCGTCCGGTCAGGCTGACGTACGGTGACGCAGAAGCTGGAGTGTGACCGGACGCTGGCTGCGTCCGATCAAGTGTGACCGGACGCGTCCGGTCGAGGTCGGTACCTTACTGGAAACGACTGGACGCTAGGGGCTCAACGTCCGGTCAGTTGAAGCTGCTGCGTCCGGTCAGGTCAAGTGACCGTTGGAATCGGGACACATGGTCATCTGCGAGCGACCGGACGCTGAGGTCCAGCGTCCGGTCAACATGACCGGAGCGTCCAGTCGGCCCGACCGTTGCCCAGTGAAGGGGTAACGGCTAGTTTAGCCCTTGGGGCTATAAATAGAAGTGGCCCTCGGCCATGGCTGGTGTTGAGCACCTCAAGGGACTTAGTGTCCATGCTTGTGAGTGCTTGGGAGCCCTCCATCACACATATACTTGATAGTGATCATTCGATTGTGTGAGTGAGCGATTCTAGTGCGATTGCATCGTGAGGTTGCATCGAGTGGCACTAGGTGATCGAGTTGCAAGCCGGTGGTGCTTGTTACTCTTGGAGGTTGCCACCTCCTAGACGGCTTGGTGGTGGTCTCCGTCGAAGCGCGCAAGAAGCTTGTGCGGCGCTCCGGAGAAGTGCTTGTGAGGGGCATTGTGCTCGCCCCGCGGGAGCCGCGAAGAGCAACTCTAGTAAAGCGTGTCATTGAGCTACCCTCACTTCTAGGGTAGGTTCTTGCGGCGCCCGACGTGCGGGCTTAGCGAGTGATGCTAATTAGCTGCTGAACCACCAAGTGAGCGGTCTACACAACGGGGACTAGCGTGTTGGCAAACACGTGAACCTCGGGAGAAAAATCATCGTGTCAACCTTGTTCTTCCCGTTGGTTTGCATCCCCATTACACAAGCTTGCAATTACTTTTATACATATTAAGCTTGTGTAGTTGCTCTTGTAATTAGATAGCTTGTGTAGCTTGCTAATTACCTTCTTGCTTGTGTAGCATAGAAGTAGCTCCCTTGCGTGGCTAATTTGGTTTTAGTAACCTTGTTAGTCACATTGCTTAGTTTGTGTAGCTAAGTATTTGTGCTCACTAATTAGGCATTGGTTGCCTTGTTATTGAGCATTGCTAGTGAGCTTTGTTAGCTTTGTGCTTTTACTTACTAGCATGTGTAGGAGCTCCCTTGTTGCTTAAAATACTAGTGGCATAGGTTTGTGTAACCTTGCTCCTAGAATTGTTTAGGAGAGCTCTAACTAGCCCGGCACCTTTGTTGCATAATTGTTATCTTTGCAAGGTGCTAATGAACATATATAGTGGGGTATAGTCTTGGCTAGACCGATAGTTTTAATTCCGCATTTGTATTGGTTAGCCGACGCGATTGAGTTTTAGAAAAGACTATTCACCCCCCCCCCCTCTAGTCGCCATCTCGACCCTTCACCAGCTCTTTCCGGGCTGACTGTTAGGGTTTTATTTTGGTGGAGGAGGTCCTTGCACCGCACTGAGTCTAGGACTCAGGGGCGGGGGCTTGGAGTCCTAGTTTGGATGGGGACCTGGACACCCGAGACAGGAGAGTGATGAGTTGGTCCTGCTTGTGCCTAGGGTACAAGCAGGGCGTGTGTTTTCGGGGTACCCAGCTGGGGGCATTGATTCGCAAAACGCTGGGCGATCCGATATGGCTTGTCTACGGTTTAGCATCATAGTAAGAACTGAAAGATGAAAGATAGAAGATGGACAAAGGAAATCTGATTGCTTACCACCTGCTTGAAAGTAGTACATGTGCTTACATAGAATGGTTAGTTAATGAACCAATGCGATTATTAATAAAAATCAAATGTAAGGACGCACGCTTAGTAATGCTTCCTACAATGCAATAAACCCACAAGCCAGATAGCCTTGCATATCCTTGGAGTCTTTTCTTTTCTCCTGTCGGGTAAGTCTTGTTGAGTACAATTGAGTACTCAGGGTTTTATTCCCCCTGTTGTAGGTGACAGGTGGATGCCAAAGCTGACCTTTGTGTGCGGATTCCTCGTGGTGGGCTCAGAGAGGATTTCCTTTACGCTATGATCGTAGTTGCTATTTATAACTCTCACCAAATGCTTTTATAAATGAAAGTTTCATAATCTATTGTCGTAGTGTAGATATCAATACTTCATCATGTCATTAATAGATGTTTATTTCCGCTGTAACTCTGTTCACATGTTTAAATTCCGTTGTTCAACTAAATTGTTTATAACTCTGATAATATGATTTCATTCCGCTGTTATATTAATAAATATTATACTCTGATGTTGTATTAAAAGTGATGTAAGAAATGGTTACGAATGATGTAAGCTTTATTCTCTCATTTGTGATCCTGATGGCAAAAATGTGGATTTTCGGGTTCTCCCCTGGGGTGTGTCCGACAGAACCGAGTAATTTAGTGTTCTCCCTTGAGTGCTTAGTGTCTAATGGAAGACAAGCACCCCTGTTAGACATTAGATTAGGCAGTTCTACCACAGGTGGTATCAGAGCGCAAATGAGAAAATACAGCTTCGAAAACCTTTTCTAAACTAAAATTTGACAACCAATTTCTTTCAAAAAGTTAGGACATTGTATGCGAAGTTATATAAGTAGCCCTATTACTATGGTTATGTATCTAGGATAGATGGCACTCTGCTGACTTAGATAGGATTAATCAAGTTTCTGCAGGTACACTGACTCGAGCATAGTTCGATAATATCGACTAGTTACAGGGAGAGAACGAGATTCCAAAAATCTGAGAACGGTTGCCCTATATGTTGGCAATAGTGAAAGGACGTATAGGACATGCATTCATGCATACCCTATTTGTGCATTATAGTGCCGTATTACTTGTAGATACGCTCTCTATAGGTGTCACGCGTGTCGTATTGTGCACGACTGACTCGTTCCTGTTCTAGAGTAGGTCTGCACTGTGACTTCATGCTCCGCGTTCGCCCGTGGTTCATGCCTGTCGTGACCCACGTCTCTCCATACCCCCTTTTCTGTGCTCTTGTCAGACCCTTGCCCTACAGTCGTACTGGTTAGTAATGGCCTCGCACGTCGCTCGCCTCGGCCGCTCAGAATTTGGTCGATTCATCGTAGTGATCTCGCGCGGTAACCCTGGTGAACCATGCCAGAACCACTGAACGCTCCGCCTTTATAAGTAGAGCCTGGCTTAGCCATTGGTACCACCACTCGGCGCACTTTAGCTCACTTAGCTTTTCCTCGAGCCAGCTTTTCGCTTAGCCTTCCTTGCAACCACCGCCAGAGATGGCAGGAGCCTGGGTTAGTACCTACTACCTAAACATTGAGGGTTTTCCCATAATCCTGCATGCCACCCTGCAAAAGCTCGGAGTCAGAGATCGTCCCGAGTATGAGGGCCGTGAGTATGAGGAGCATGGCACCGAGTGGTGTGAGGTTACCGTCTACATTGGGAAGAGTGAGGAGTTCCCTGACCTCACTGAAGCCTAGAGTGTGACCGCAATTGGGTTTTGCTTCATCGACACCTACTAGGTTGTGGCCCGCAAAGCCATGCGGTACCTCTGTCAGATCTATGAGGAGCCCATTGCCCGTACCCCCATGCGGTTCTTTCCACCTTTGGACAAGAATCGGTGGGCATGGAGGGCTCGCATGGAGGCTTTACAAGGACGAGATGTGCAAGAGGACAGTCCCACCGTGGTGCACTTGACCACGTACATGCTCGCTCTGGATGAGCAGTACGACCATCAAGCCTTGGAACTTGGGGCATGCCTTCAGTGCTCCGAGGAAGCCGAGATCTTCAGCCGGATGCTCCAGGTGCAGCTCGCCGAAGCGTATGCCAGTGCTGCAGCTGCTGAGAGCCGGGAGACTGCCATGTCGGAAGCCCTAAAGGAGGCTGAAGATCGGCATGTCCATCAGCTACGGGTGGCCTATCTTGTCACCAGGGCCGAGCGGAGGACGTTGGCTGCTGAAAGGCAGGATGCCCTAATCTTGGAAGGGATCCTTATCCACTCACTCGAAAGAAGAACTGGTGTTGCAGCACCGCCAGTACCTCCACCCTCGGAAGTGTCAGAAGTCGAGCCTTGATTCCTCTCACTCAGCCATTGCCACGAGAAGATGTAGACTAGTTACCTTGGGGCGTTGTACCCGTAGTAGTAGTGTTTTTCGTTGCTGTCCCCCATTATTGTACTCTTGCCGTTGTTGTCGTCCGTAGTTGTTGAGCTCGTTTGACCATAGGTGAATGATGTGTCGTGAATGGGAGCCTGAATGCCTGTATGATGTACCCATATAAGACCGTTGGAACCTGCATTTTATCTAGTTCACTGTTTTTATTGCGTTCATCTACCTTAAAGTTTCATTAGATGTGCTTAAAGTTTTCAAGGGCGATGTTAGGTAGATTACAAGAGAAGTTGCCATTCAGATGTCAGCAAATCAGCCATGAATGGATAATATTGGACACTATATCGACTAATTGTGGATGTCCCAGCAGAACACTTGAATCTCCTTAAAACAAATCCATCGTTGGATTGAATTCCTTGTCCCTTGTTGTGGAGGGAACCTTTGTTGTTTGAATTTTTCCTTGCAATACTCCTCTTATTATGTGGTCTATGACCCCACCACCTTCATGGCGTGTAAATTGGTAACAGTTGGCTGGTTAATAGCTTATGGTGCAGCAACAAAACCAAGGGCTCTCTATGGAACAGCTGCCACATGTGACACTGCTCGGCACGCACTGGTATCGAGGTTATTAACCAAGTACCTTTACCAAGTTACACCGCCGTACTGTTTTGTTTTAAAAAATTTCTCCTTGGAAATGTTTAGGTGTTCAAACGGAAAATCCACAACAGGTTGATGCAGAGGTGTTCTCTCAAGGTAAGCAAGAGGAGGTGGTTTTGAAGAAAGTATGACATGGTCTCGAGTAGTAGGGTGTGATTGTGAAAGCCTGAGTGGATGTCATGTCACTAGCCCTATGTTTAGTTGACTGCGCTATGCATGCTGGGTCACTTCGCTGAGTGCCCTGCAAACGCTGTCTGTAGTGGGCGTGTAGCACTCTATTTTCGTGTGGCCACGGCATCGTGCCACACTCGCTGTCCTTAAGCACTGTGTGCTTTTCCTTTTTCTGGCATTCGGTTGGCTCTCGGCTCCCGTGCCTTCATCCTCGTACCGGACCCCCCTTTCCCCATCCCTTTCTTTCTTCTTTTGGTGACACGACCGCCCACACGCCGGCCTCGTCGAGTGGACCCCTCTCCTCTCCTTTATTTCCCCCTCCACCGCTCGCATAGGAAGCGCACCATATCCTCGACCTTATCTCCACAGCATGCATTGTCTGTGTACCCCAGCCCCACCGCATCCACCTCTGGTGTGTTGCTTCCCCTCTCCGTTCGCCTATATAAGATACCCTTGGTCATCGCTCTTCTTCTTCATCCCCATTCCTCTCGCATTCACAACAGAGCTACGAAATCCAGTCGACGTTGTGAAGCTAGGTTCGTCTATCTGAGGTGATGGTGTGATCTAAGAAGAAGAAAGGATCCGGTTCGTCGAGGAAGTTCAAGTTCTCTTGGTTAGTTTGGTCTTATGGTTCGTGATGTTTTACTTCTCAGTCGACTGTTTCTGGATCTGTTGGACCTACACCATGTTTTGGATACTAATTATCCTGTTGTTTCTCCATTGCCCTCGTCTATCTCGACTTCTAGAGTAGGTCTCGGTTGTACCAGGTTGCTCTAAACCATGTATCCCTAGATCCCCGTGTGGTAGCATTCGAAGTCGTGCAACCTTTCGTGTAATCCTTGATCTACAAAATGTAATCGTGTTTTCCCCTTCTAGTTCTTGCTTCAAATCTCGGGATGAGATTCTTTTTAAGGGGGGTTGGTTGTAACACCCCGGTGTTACAATCCTATTTAGCGCCGCGATGAGGGCCTAAGAAAAATTTTCGTAACGAGTTTTTTCAGAATTTTTAATCTAAACGTACTTGAGGCGATAAGTGAATCCTGTGTGACTTAGTTCCGTGGAGTAAATAAACACTCGAGTTAATTTACGCAGTGCATATAAATATTTTAGGAGTGGCCGATAACGATTTTAGCAAGTAAATGACAGAGGGTTTGTTCTAGACTAAGCATGAAAATCGACGTTTATAAATAGAATAAAATCCATAATTAAATAAAATGATATATATATATATACAAACATACTCCTACGGTGGCACTAGTACAGTTGTAGCACGTCCATATCTGTCCTCTCTGCAAGGCTGTACAAGTTGACCGCCCTCGTGCTTGCTCTTTCTTTTATCCGCTCGTCTGTCTACTGATTATTACTACCGTACTAGACGTTTGTTTCCTCGTGACCTCGTGCGCGTGGGCCTATCGGCCTAGCTGCGCTGGCTGCTTGCTTGCTGTGCCACGTGCGTTTGTTTCCTTGCCTTGTCTCTGTGGCTTCGGTCTTGTCTCGCGCTGCCCTTTCTCTCTTGCGTCCTTTTCTGTATGAGTGCCTTAATGAGAGTTGGCCGTAGCTGCTGCTTTTCACGCTCTGCTCTATTCCCCTCTGCTCCTCATGTTCGCAAAAGCCAGTCTCCTTTTTCGCCTCAGAATCCGCATCCTGCTGGCCTGGGCTTACCTCCTCTCTCTCTCTCTCTCTCTCTTCATTGCCTCCGCCGCTTTCCTCTCTCTGCCTCCTACCCCTGCTTTTCGAGGAAGCCAGCGCCTCCCTTGCTCTCCCACCGGTGCGTCGTGTCTTCTCACGCTGCTCTTTCCCTCTGGCCATTGCCCGCCATGGCTGGTCCATTTCCCTCCTCGCGTGCGTAGGCGCACCCGCGCCACCGGTGCCCCTCTCCTTCCCCCTTCGCCTCGGTCCGCCACAGTGGCCGAGCGCCCGTGCCCAGCTGCCGCCCGAGCTCACACCGCCGGTACCAGTCCTCCCCGCGAGCGAGTCCTAGACCCGCGCGCTTCGTCCCGCACGTCGGCGCCCCGCCGTTTCCCCTCCCGGGCGCCCACAGTCGCCCATGCCCAGAGCTCCACTGGTCTGCGTGCCTCCTCGCGCCGAGCTCCGCAGCACCACACCGCCGTCCGTGCGCGCCCTCGGTCCTGCGCCGGACCAGCTGCTCCGGGCGCCCTTCAGCCGGACCACAGCAGCCGCGCTGCCCTTCCGCGTCGCCCCGCACCACCACCTCGCCGGTCGCCGTGCCCTGCAGCCGTGTTGCCATGCGCCTCCAAGGTCACCGTGGTGATGTCTTGTAGTGCCTGGCCGGACCTCCTCTGTCCTCCACTAGCGCCTGTGCTACTCCCCGTCCTCTGCTTATCCGCGCGTCAGAGCCTCCCGCGCCACCGCCCCGGACAACGCCGCCCCCATTGCCCCGTCGTCATCTACGCCGGTGCCCTCCTCTTCCTTCCTTGCTCTGGTCCAGCATGCCACCTTCCTGCTCCCTCGGCTGCCCACAGCTACGCGCCGGGCTGCCGTGCCCCGTCCGTGCACCCGAGCCACTCGCACGTCTTCCTTCACCGTCGTTCTCCTTCCCCGCGTCGTGGGTGCGACCATCAGGGCCATACCCGAGCCGTGAACCACCTCCTCGCTCCTCGGCCGCCCGCGCTCGGCCGTGTCACAGTGTCCCGCCATGGCTGCCCACCGGTGCCGGCTCTTTCCCACGCGCGCGAGTTCCTTGCCACGCGTTGAGCCGCCGCGGCACCTGCTGCCCCGCCGGGACCTGCGTCGTCGCGACCATAGCGTCTCCACTACCGGTCGGAGCTCCTCAGCTCCTCTGCTCCAAGCGCCTCCGCTCCTGGAAAAGATGAAGCATGGTGAGGAGGGTATATGTCTAAGACAAAAACTTATACGAGGTCTTTACTGCGAATACGTGAGCCATCGGAATACTACAGGTTGTACTACGACGTGATTTAGTAGAAGCTCAGGGATCTTTTTGCAAATATTACCTCAGCCGCTGTGGATCTCATGACCGGGCTAGTTTGCTGGGCTGGCCTGCCATTGGTGCAGGGTCACGCCCCGCCCCACGTTGGGCCTGCTCGCGCTGCTCGGCCGCCTGCCCCGCTGGGCTGGCCGGCTGCTCACCCGCGCGCCGCTGGGCCGCTAGCCACTCGCCACCTGGGCCGCCGCGCGCCCATCCGCCTGGGCCACTGCCTGCCGCCGCTGGGCCTGGCCGAATGGGCCACTGGGCCGGTTGATGTCTGTTGGCCCTTTAGTTCTAAGCGATTGCTAATTTAGTCTCGGGAATAAAATTGTAAAATCAATATAAAATAGTATAGGGATCCAAAAATAGTGAACCCAGTTTTGTTGAGTTTCTAAAATCATGAGCTACCTGTTAGTAGATTTTGTTCACATAGTTGGATAATATTATTGGAATCTATATAATTAAATTGAGGTACTTAAGAGTATGGAAAGATAAACTTGTAGGAACTTTCATGATAAATTGGTAATATTGCTGAATCTAAAAATTGTACAGTAAGTTACGAACAATATTAGGTACTCACTATAATGTTTATAGCATCAGAATAACTAGTTTGCTAAATAGATAATGATGTCCTATTCTGAATAAAGGTTAAACTAATAGAATCCAATAAAGAAACAACTTGGGTTTGTATAACTGAAACAATTGTTGGGAAATAACGCCTTGATTCGACAACATGGATACGTAGCCTAGGTACGGTTGTCGTTAGAACTAGCCCGTTAATTTGAGAGGCGTAAATCATATTTTACGAGTCACGATTGCAGTTGATTAATTATGTCTTTGCATTGCATCGCATTGCATATCATATAGGTACGATGATGGATCAACGGATCAATTGAAGGATGATTGGGAATCCGAAGATGGTGTAATGGTATTCTCTCTAGGAGATGATGCGATGGGCTTTCTATTCGGATAATGGTGGATGATCTAAAGATGCAGACACTAACTTTTTAATATATCTTACCCAGGCAAGCCCCGGTGCATAACCCCTACTTTTCTGCAGTTTAAATTATATTTGTGCATTAAATTTTAAGGAGTTGAATGAAACCAACTTACATATATATCTTTATCCTATGAGTCTTACTAGTATGATAGGATCGCGTAGATTGCTATGCTACAGGACTCCAGTAGAAGTCGAGTGATTGTCTGTCACTCGCGAGATATAGGAAATATATTATTGGATTATCATCACTTAGAAAATATAAAAATGGTGGAAAGGAAATTGGTGACCGGGCAGGGATATGGTTTGGGTATTGGTGGGTGTAAGAGGTTGTGTCGCCGTGGACACGGGGCATAGCTTAGTTACACTACTTTCCCTGTCTGGTCGGTTAAGGACCGATCGTTGCATAAGATTCTAGGCAAGTCATAGACTTATTATCCTGAGCACATACTTGTGTATGGGTGCTTGGAAGACTTGTTGCTCTCTTATCATGGATCCAGCTCTTCCAGACCGACTGTTAGGGTTTTATTTTGGTGGAGGAGGTCCTTGCACCGCACTGAGTCCAGGACTCAGGGGCGGGGGCTTGGAGTCCTAGTTTGGATGGGGACCTGGACACCCGAGACAGGAGAGTGATGAGTTGGTCCTACTTGTGCCTAGGGTACAAGCGGGGCGTGTGTTTTCGGGGTACCCAGCTGGGGGCATTGATTCGCGAATCGCCGGGCGATCCGGTACGGCTTGTCTACGGTTTAGCATCGTAGTAAGAACTGAAAGATGAAAGATGGAAGATGGACAAAGGAAATCTGATTGCTTACCACCTGCGTGAAAGTAGTACATGTGCTTACATAGAATGGTTAGTTAATGAACCAATGCGATTATTAATAAAAATCAAATGTAAGGATGCACGCTTAGTAATGCTTCCTGCAATGCAATAAACCCAGAAGCCAGATAGCCTTGCATATCCTTGGAGTCTTTTTTTTCTCCTGTCGGGTAAGTCTTGCTGAGTACAATTGAGTACTCAGGGTTTTATCCCCCCTGTTGCAGGTGACAGGTGGATGCCAAAGCTGACCTTTGTGTGCGGATTCCTCCTGGTGGGCTCAGAGAGGATTTCCTTTACGCTGCGATCGTAGTTGCTATTTATAACTCTCACCAAATGCTTTTATAAATGAAAGTTTCATAATCTGTTGTCGTAGTGTAGATATCAATACTTCATCATGTCGTTAATAGATGTTTATTTCCGCTGTAACTCTGTTCACATGTTTAAATTATGTTGTTCAATTAAATTGTTTATAACTCTAATAATATGATTTCATTCCGCTGTTATATTAATAAATATTATACTCTGATGTTGTATTAAAAGTGATGTAAGAAATGGTTACGAATGATGTAAGCTTTATTCTCTTATTTGTGATCCTGATGGCAAAAATGTGGATTTTTGGGTTCTCTCCTGGGGTGTGTCCGACGGAACTGAGTAATTTAGTGTTCTCCCTTGAGTGCTTAGTGTCTAATGGAAGACAAGCACCCCTGTGAGGCATTAGATTAGGCAGTTCTGCCACAGAAAGACTTTGATGTAAATCATCCAGAGTTTGCTATGGATAGCCGCAATATCCTACTTGCATTTTTCACCAATGGTTTAACCCATATAGATCCCAAAATATTAGCTATATCATTTGGCCTAGTATATGTATTCCCTATAATTTTCCACCTTCAATGTGCATGAAGCAATCAAATTTCATCCTTTCTCTATTGATTCCTGGGCGGCATGCTCCTGGTAGTGATATGGATATTTATTTTGAGCCACTTGTTGATGACTTGAAAGACATGTTTGAAAACGGAGTCAGAACTTATGATGCTTCGAAGGGTGAGCACTTCCAATTGCGTGCAGCAATATTGTGGACAATTACTAATTTCCCTGGTCTAAGGCTAAGTCTTTGGGTATATTATATCCTTTCAAGTCTCCTTTTATTGTCTCTACCCAAGTCAACTTCAGTTTTCCTTTGCCTCTCTTCATGTTACTATCCTGGCTTAGGATTCCACTACGCACCGATGCCTCTGGAGGTCTCCATTGGACATGTCCAAACCATTTCAACCGGTGTTGGACAAGCTTTTCTTCAATTGGTGCTACCCCTAATCTATTACGTATATCATCGTTCCGAACTCGATCCCTTCTTGTATGACCGCAAATCCAACGCAACATACGCATTTCCACGACACTTATTTGTTGAACATGTCATCTTTTCATAGGCTAACATTCTGCACCATACAACATAGCAGGTCTAATCGCCGTCCTATAAAACTTGCATTTTAGCTTCTGTGGTACCTTTTGTCACATAGGACACTAGATGCTTGTGAAAGGGTCGAGATGGCGACTAGAGGGGGGGTGAATAGTCTTTTCTAAAACTTAATCGCGTTGGCTAACCGATACAAATGCGAAATTAAAACTATCGGTCTAGCCAAGACTATACCCCACTATATATGTTCACTAGCACCTTGCAAAGATAACAATTATGCAACAAAGGTGCCGGGCTAGCTAGAGCTCTCTTAATCAATTCTAGGAGCAAGATCACACAAACCTATGCCACTAGTACTTGAAGCAATGAGGGAGCTCCTACACATGCTAGTAAGCAAAAGCACAAAGCTAACTAAGCTCACTAGCAATGCTCAATAACAAGGCAACCAATGCCTAATTAGAGAGCGCAAATACTTAGCTACACAAACTAAGCAATGTGACTAACAAGGTTACTAAAACTAAATTAGCCACGCACGGGAGCTACTTCTATGCTACACAAGCAAGAAGATAATTAGCAAGCTACACAAGCTATCTAATCATAAGAGCAACTACACAAGTTTAATATATATAAAGGTAATTGCAAGCTTGTGTAATGGGGATGCAAACCAACGGGAATAACAAGGTTGACACGATGATTTTTCTCCCAAGGTTCACGTGTTTGCCAACACGCTAGTCCCCGTTGTGTCGACCGCTCACTTGGTGGTCCGGTGGCTAATTAGCATCACCCGCTAAGCCCGCATGTCGGGCGCCGCAAGAACCCACCCCGATAGTGAGGGTAGCTCAATGACACACTTTACTAAAGTTGCTCTTCGCGACTCCCGCGGGGCGAGCACAAGTACCCCTTACAAGCTCTTCTCCGGAGCGCCGCACAAGCTTCTTGCGGGCTTCCATGGAGACCACCACCAAGCCGTCTAGGAGGTGGCAACCTCCAAGAGTAACAAGCACCACCGGCTTACAACTCGATCACCTAGTGCCACTCGATGCAACCTCACGATGCAATCGCACTAGAATCGCTCACTCACACAATCGGATGATCACTATCAAGTATGTGTGAGATGGAGGGCTCCTAAGCACTCTCAAGCATGGACACAAAGTCCCCAAAGGTGCTCAGCCCTAGCCATGG